>NW_027171650.1:825000-865000 GCF_036898095.1 Palaemon carinicauda
TAAGCTCTCCCCTTCCACACTGGTTGGGGGTAGTGGGAGTAGTCATACCCTGGGAAGAAGGGAGTGCATGTTTATGCATATCTATGTAAAGATTTAGCCCCCATATTTTGACCCGTCACATACACATAATAATAGTAATAATAATAATAACAATATTATTATAATTATTAGCCAAGCTACAACCCTAGTTGGAAAAGCAAGATGTTGTAAGCCCAAGGGCTTCAATAGGGAAAAATAGCCCAGTGAGGAAAGGAAATAAGGAAATAAATAAATGATGAGAATAAACTAACAATAAAACAGATATGTCCTATATAAACTATTAGCAACGTCATAAACAGATATGCCATATATAAACTATAAAAAGACTCATGTTAGCTTGGTCAACATAAAAACATTTGCTCCAACTTTGAACTTTTGAAGTTCTACTGATTCTACTACCCGATTTGGAAGATCATTCCACAACATGGTCACAGCTGGAATAAATCTTATAGAATACTGTGTGGTATTGAGCCTCATGATGGAGAAGGCCTGGCTATTAGAATTAACTGCCTGCCTAGTATTACGAACAGGATAGAATTGTCCAGGGAGATCTGAATGTAAAGGATAGTTAGAGTTATGAAAAGTCTTATGTAACATCCATAATGAACTAATTGAACGACGGTGCCAAAGATTAATATCTAGATCAGGAATAAGAAATTTAATAGACCGTAAGTTTCCGTCCAACAAATTAAGATGAGAATCAGCAGCTGAACACCTGACAGGAGAACAGTACTCAAAACAAGGTAGAACGAAAGAATTAAAAAACTTCTTCAGAATAGATTGATCACCAAAAATCTTGTAAGACTTTCTCAATAAGCCAATTTTTTTGTGCAATTGAAAAAGACACAGACCTAATGTTTTTCTCCAAAGTAAGTTAACTTTCGAGAATCACACCTAAAATTTTAAGTCATACAAATTCAAAGAAACATTATCAATACTGAGATCCGGGTGTTGAGGAGACACCGTCATTGACCTACTTACAATCATACTTTGAGTTTTGTTAGGATTCAACTTCATACACCTTAATTTGCACCATGCACTAATTTTAGCTAAATCTCTATTAAGGGATTCACCAACCTCAGATCTACATTCAGGGGATGGAATTGATGCAAAAAGAGTAGCATCATCTGCATATGCAACAAGTTTGTTTTCTAGGCCAAACCACATGTCATGTGTATATAGTATGAAAAGTAATGGGCCAAGAACACTACCCTGTGGGACACCGGATATCACATTCCTATACTGACTATGGTGCCCATCAACAACAACTCTTTGAGATCTATTACTTAAAAAATCAATAATAAGAACAAGAAACCACCCACCCACTCCCAACTGTTTGAGTTTGAAAACAAGGGCCTCATGATTAACACGGTCAAAGGCAGCACTAAAATTAAGGCCAATCATTCGAACTTCCTGACCACAATCAAGGGATTTCTGTACAGCATTGGAGATTGTAAGAAGGGCATCACATGCTCCAAGGCCTTTACGAAAACCAAATTGTAAACTAGGGAATATATGATTACCTTCAGCAAACCTATTAAGACGTTTTGCCAGAAGACGGTCAAAAACTTTAGATAATATGGGAGTTAAGGAAATTGGGCGGTAATCAGTGGGACTTGAGCTACCACAAACACATTTACATACAGGAGAAACATTACCAATTCTCCAACAAGTGCTTAAAGCTCCTCTTCTTGCTAACTTGCGCAAAATAACAGATAACTTTGGAGCTAAGAAATCTGCTGTCTTTATAAAAAAACAAAGGAAAAATACCATTTGGGTCTACACCTCCATAAGCATCAAGGTCCATCAACAGATAGAAGAAGAAGAAGAAGAAGAAGAATAAGGCCTAAGATCAGTATAACAGTTTAAAGCTATGAATAATAGCAGGATTTATTACTAATGCTAATGATTGATATAAAAATTAATATTAACACAAGGGATGGATCAACGAATGACATGACTTCCACGCGCAGGAACCATCAAAATAATTTCATGATATATCGACATTCCAAATTTCTATGTGACTTTAATTTTAAGAGCCTCATAATTTAAATTCCATTCCAAAACTAATATGAATTTTACATTTATCAAAATAATATATTTCAACTAAGGGATTTAATCATTTCTATATGGGATAGCTAATTGTATGAGCATTTTTGTCCTTGAAATCGAGGAGATAATTTGCTTGTGTGCAAGTTGTTCGGAGAGAAGCGGCAACATGAAAGGAGCAGAGGAAATCCTAAGTATTTCAATTATCCATAGACAATTTAAATACGCTAATAAAAGAATAAAATCAGTTAGATCAAAGCCACAGATGAAGAAATAAGGAAAAGGGCCAAACTAGGAAGCAAGATTAGAAAATGGATTAACAAGCGAGTTTTCATGTCAGTTAACCGCCAGCTCGTATTGCATAGGCCTAAAGGACTGTAATCCTTCAAGTGCGGTAATGTCAAAGCATAAAAACACCGTCATGTTTTCCTTTTAAATTATCTATATGCTTTAAGCATTGCATTTTAGACCTATCCTACATTGCAGATTCTGCATCTATATGTCTTAAGCGTTGCATTGTAGACCTATCTTAAAGTGTAGCTCCAGCATCGATATGTTTTAAGAGCTGCATTGTAGACCTATATAAAATAACAGCTCCTGCATCTATAGAGCATTATATTGTAGGCCTACCTGACATTACAGTCAGCAGGAACATTGTTGCTTTTGTGCAGTATTCTAAAATCCAACATTTATATTCTTCCTGTGTTTCTTTGGTAGCAGCAAATACGATATATTTTAGTGTACAAACGATAACGCAATTTCCCCTGAATTTAGACTCAGCTTGAGATTTTGAGGACTATTTTTTTTTCTTTTTTTTTATTGATAGGAAAAAACTATTTCAGAGAAGTTACGTTTCATAAAGAAGAATTAGCAGTTTACTAATTTTACATTTTAGAGTTTTAATTAAAATTCATTATATATATCATCATCATCTCCTACGCCAATTAACGCAAAGGGCCTCGGTTTCATTTCGCCAGTCGTCTCTATATTGAGTTTTTAAATCAATACTTCTCCATTCATCATCCACTTCACACTTCACATACTGTAAATGGAAGTGTCCAAAGAATTATATCAAACATGGTCTATAACTATTTTTCTAAACTTAGACGTCATAGTTACGAACAAACAACAGTTATAGTGATATCTTGGAATTTTTGTGACCGTTCGAAGAATATTCTAGGTTTGATATTCAGGTTAAGGAATGGAAATATTTATAGGCCTAACAAATGAGTATTGAAGTTGGGGGTGTGAAGTCTTTCATATTTAAAGCATATCTCAGTGACACAGTGTTCAGACTAAATTTCCGACCAATGAAAGGTCGACATGATATTGTTCTTATAAATAATGTTTTAAGCATAGACTATAGATTGGCTTAGCTACTTAAGTAACTGTCTTCTTCTTTCAACCTCATCATTCCCATTGTATTGAAGGGTCGGCCGCTAGAGTCAACGCTCTCCATCTATTTATATTCTCTTCATTTTATGTAGACTACATCAACACCAAATCTTTAATCAATGATTTTAAAAATAAACTATTTTATTCCTAATCAAATTTGAATAAAAAAAATATTGTTATTCAGTCTTGGCCTTTAAAAGTTAATGGAGAGATTAATATTGTGTTGACTCGAAAATTAGGCAAAGGAAAAATGAGCTTTAACCAGAGAGGGATACAATGTAGTACTACCTTGCCATCACAGTACCAAATGACTCTCTAGCAGTAGTATCTCCTCGGGTGCCTCTCCTTGCCCATCATATTACTGATTTATTTGATAAAAAAAATGTAAATTTCATAAATAGCTGTAATAATAATTAGTAGTAAAGGCAACTAAATTCTTAATTATTAATCTTTGAAATAAATTATGAATTTATCAACAAATCTATAAACTTTGCATAAAATTGTTGAGTCATCTTAAATGGAAAATATTTTCCGACCAGTAATGGCAGTTATGTCTGTATCGTCCTGGATAACCTGAAGTAAAGAGACTCGGGTTTTCCGAGAGTCCTGGGTCGGGTCAAGCCCTAAGAAATCGACTCCGTTGAGGATCCTTCCTCTTGGGTGTCTTCCGATTCAGGACTACCTCTCGGTTTGGGGTTCAGAGACAGGCAGGATAGAAAGAGAGTATCCTGTCACTGACGTCCCCCGGTTATCCATCAAAACAGCAACAGGCTTTCTTTGGTCTGGTGTTGAATTCTCTCTCTCTCTCTCTCTCTCTCTCTCTCTCTCTCTCTCTCTCTCTCTCTCTCTCTCTCTCTCTTTTATTCTTCTCCTTCATCTCTTCCTCTACTAATACATGTAGTAGGGGTGGGGAAACTGGTGATTACTTTATATTTTACCATCGGGCAAGCGTTTTTCACAAGTTTCCATTAACTATTATATTTCACTTTGTAAACATGTGTATGTATGAGACAACATTGGTCAACTTTTATGAAAAAAAGAAATCATTATTGAAAGAACTCAGAGCGTTAAAAAAATCGAAAAAAAATACTTAAATGCTTTAATGTCCAAGTGAGGAAGAGGGCGTAAAGAGGGGAAATAATTTAAGCTTATTCCTGTAGTCTAAAGAAAACAATTTATGCATTTGGGTTATGAATTCAAAGTTATTATTTGATTAAACTTATGTCGTTTTGTGTATAAAGCAAAAGTTAGTTAATGTCATGATTTTGAAACTTGCAACAAATTACATAAGCCGAAGCTTAGATTATAGTCAACGGTGCCTATATTGGACAAAAAGACGTGGACGAAGTGTCGCCGAACGAAGTGACATCGGAAAAAAAAGACCACCCACCATATAGGTCTAATCTCTCGAGGGGTTTATTCAGGGAGAAGAAATGATGATAAATAAATAATTAAATAAACGAGATGGTGTGTTATCTTCGCTCTTATATATGTATGTATGTATGTATATGTATCTATATATATATATATATATATATATATATATATATATATAATGATTGCAAAATACACAAAACACTGACAAGCGAATAGAAAGTTGATAAAAAGATTCAAACAAAATACACAATAAATTCAGGCATATCGATTTATGGCTCATTTCCAAAACATTATAAATAAGAAACACTTTTAGAAATGCTGTAAAAACAGCAAAATAGCTTGTGGAATCTTCCTTATATAATAAAGAGCAATTGTCTGGTTCTAGTTGTGTGTATATATATATATATATATATATATATATATATATATATATATATATATATATATATATATATATATACAGGTAGGTAGACAGATAAATAGAACTAGATAAGAGAGATATTTCTTTGCGGTCACGTTCAGCTCTCTCCATCTCTCGGGTAGTGATGACAGGGAGTAGTCATATCCTGGTCAGAGGGGGCTGCATGAGCGTTAGTGTACATATATACCTAATATTTAGCTGTCATTTCTGACGGGTCACGTACACTAGTAAATGTATAACAACGCAAAATATCGCTGGCAGCGAAAAAGGTCAAAACAATTATCATAAAAGCTCTTTTGCATAATTGAATCCTGGCATTAGCCTCTTGCAAATTCTTGATGATGGCGTATCATGTTACTTGATGGAAGAGTTGCAATTTTAATTCTGAATGGCATCCTGACTGAGGGAAAACCTCAGCGAGGGAAATAGCAATTCTATCTGAGTTTTGCTGGTTGTTTACGATAACGAATGTGAAATGGGAAATATGCTCGAACTAACTTGAAAGTAATTGCGAAAGATTCCCAGATATTTAGTGCATCTTCTCAAGGCAAAAGCTGCAGGTTATGCAGCTGCACCTACAGTAGAGGATGAGGTTGAACCATGTTAATAGGGCTTTTGCATAAGAACTGGTGTTCAAAAATCAACTATGAAATATTCTTTACTGGGAAGGCTGTGGCTTTCAAGACCAGGTTGTTGAGAACGTTTTATAACTCTGTTTTTTACATAATTAATAAATCGGGGTTTAAATATTTATCTTTCTAACAGCAGAATCCGTTGCTGCTTTTACCGCATATATTACACACTTTTCCATTTTCAAAGGGAATTCAAATAACTTCTTAATTTAAAGAGGGGATAATCCAATGTAACGACCAATTCACATATATATATATATATATATATATAAATATATATATATATATATATATATATATATATATATATATATATATATATATATATATATATATATATATATATATATGTGTGTGTGTGTGTGTGTGTGTGTGTGCGTGTGTTATTAAGAGATTTCGCTTTCATTAACTCTTTACACAAACTACAATGGACTCCTGCCTTTCAGAATGTATTAAACATAATTGTTTTGTGCACATGATTGTAGAATCATCTTTTTCTAAGTTGAAAATACTAATTGATATTTGAAGATATTATTTATAACAAGAACTAAGAATAACTTAGTCTTAGAGCTTCCCTATTTCCTCTCCTCACTGGGCTATTTTCTCCTTTTGGAGCCCTCGGACTTATAGCATTCTGTTTTTTCCAACTATGGTTGTAGCTTAGCAAGTAATAATAATAATAATAATAATAATAATAATAATAATAATATCGTTCCAATGCGTAGTAATTAGCAGTTTAACTCCCACTATTAACATCTCATGATATCATTTCTTTTTGGAATTTGAATATACTGTTTACGTTCAATACATTTTCATATTGTTGCAACAGCTCTTTTCATTTACTTTTCTTCAAATCATTGATCACTGATTTATAGCATATAATAATTGCTATAAAATTACGTTGCCTATTTTCGTATTGTTGTTTTCTTTATACATTACTAATAACAGGGTTAAAAGGTATTCTTTTAACCCTGACTGATAATTGGTGCTGCTTTGTACTGTCAAACCATCAGTTTATAAAGAATGCCATTTCAACTTCGTACTTTCAATGTGTTCTTATTACAATATAAAACACTTTATCTGCATGAACCATACTAAAAGCATTACTTTCTCTGATTGTAAAGTCAAATATATATAATAATTACAGTTACATCGTATCGAATAACAAAACATGTAAACAAAGATTGGTTTAATTGGATAAGCAAACGAAGGCTTCTTAGACCAGCTGTCTTTGCCCTGGCCTATATAACCTCTTGTAATGAAGATAAGTGACTGAATTAGATCTACCCTGGAAAGGTATGATGGGTCGTACGCGACCCCTACAGCATTTTCAAAACCTGTTTTTTCCCCATAAATCATCAGCTGTCTCGAATATGGAAGTGATCGACCTGCAAGGGGTGACTAGTCTACATGCCATTTTCTGCTATAGTACTGATTTTCGTCTAACTTCCCTCCTTCCCCGTTTTTTTACCGCCCAGGGGTCGACCTCGACCCTGAAATACCTTTATAGGGGTAAGTGATCAAACAGCAAAGTTATTACATAATTATAAATTGTCGAACAGTGTTGATACTTGTTTGGTTCTTTAAAGTTGGAAATTGTGGGTGGATGGTGTGTCTACCACTTGCATGACATTGGTTTTGGCTTAGATGCCATATATTGCCATGAGGTCCATTTTCCCTCAAATGCTAATTTCTGAATTTTTTAACTTTTTGCAAATTTCTGATTTTTTTCTATTTATTTTGAATTTATCTTCAATAATGGCCAGCAGGCAGTATTCCCTCGGCAGGGATGTCATCAACACACTTCTAATGGAGTTAAAAAGAGATGTTGATGAAAATATGGAGCTTGCAACCCCATTCTTCATTTCAAGTTGTAGATTGGGCTGTAAGAGTTGTTGCGGTCTGCAGCCATTTTGTTGACATACCCGAAAGGTAAGTTGGCATATCTCTATATATTCTTGTTCTGTATAGAATTAATGATATTTTGGTATATTTTAATGCATAAATATCATATTTTATAGGAGATACAATAATTTTCATAAGAAATTTACATTGTAAAACTAGGCCGTCAAAAAATGACCTTTAGATTTCGCCCCTGATATAACAGTAAATTACATCTTAGTGCACATTTTATTATGTATTTCTGTTCTAGGATAATATGAGTTTATTCTATAAGAAAAATTAGCCTCTTCCTATTTCATTTGGGTACCCAAAAAAATTCATGAAATTTGGACAAATTTGTTTGGCCAAAAAAAGTTACCCTTTTTTTCTCATTTCAGATCTTGACTTCTATGGGTCCAACTCATTTCCAGCAATTACACGCTGTTGCTTTGCCATCTAAGAAGGTGTCCCTAAAGGCATTTATGTGTATATGTATATTTCTATTTTTTGTGAATATTTACGTCGTCTTTTTTTTTGTATACTTAAATCTTTAATATATTTCTAATAAATAGTTATTTTGTAGATGGGTATCATTTATATTTTCAGTAGTTTTTAGCATTCTTTGAAGTATTTTTAGCAAGTCAAACAATACAGATTGATGCATAACTAAATATTTCCTGAATTTTTTTTTGGAGTAGGGGTCGCACGCAACCGAGTATACCCTTAAAGGGGTGTCCGAGTAGCGTACTTATCCAGGGTTAACACGATCCTCATAAACATGCAATGCTGCTAATTAAGATTTGGCCTTATTAAATCCATTACGCTGACAGAGCTTCATTTCGTGGCTTAGTTTCTGATATGGCGGATTTCCTGTGATTGCATTTGAGGTCAGAGTTGGTCTTTTCATTATTGATATGAGAATAATAATTGGGTTTAATGTGAAGTTAATTTCATTTCTCTTCATCATTTTTAAAGTTTTTTTTAAGTTTGTGTAGCAAAGATCTATTTTAATATTGCTACTGTTTATAAAATATTTCATTTTAATTGTTCATTACTTCTCTTTTAGTTTGTTCATTTTCCTTGTTTCCGTTCCTCCATCTCTCTGGTTACGGCTCATTTCGTCTTTGCCGACACATACACAGAATTGACTGGGTCATTCTTTACACAGTCTCTTCTTTCCTCATACACTTGACGACACTGAAATGACCAAACAATTATTCTCTCAGTGTCTACTTTCCTCTTGGTAAGGGTAAAAGAGACTCTTTAGCTATGGTAAGCAGCTCCTCAAGGAGGACAATCACAAATGAAACCATTGTTCTCGAGTCTTGGGTAGTGCCATAGCCTCTGTTCAATGTTCTCCCATTATCTTGGATTAGAGTTCTCTTGCTTGAGGGTACACGCAGGCACACTATTCTATCTTGTTTCTCTTTCTCTTGTTATTTTGAAGTTTTCATAGTTTATATATGAAAAATTTATTTTAATGTTAATTTTGTTCTTATACTTCTCTTGTAATTTATATACTTTCCTCATTGGGCTATTTTCCCTGTTGGAGTCGTTAGGCTTAGCAAGTAATAATAATAATAATAATAATAATAATAATAATAATCTGATCAAAGGACGAAGTCTGTTCAGGATCTACCCAGCTTGAACTGACTTCATGCTACCACCGCACTATTAGTGAGCTCTAAGAGGAAAGCGAGACAATAAGAGCTGCAGAAAAAAAAAGGAACAACTAAATTGCATACTAAATAGTTTTCTTGATCCATCAAACCCCAGGTCCTATGATTTGATCATATTAGGAATATTATTTCAAAATTGCTAATAATAATAATAATAATAATAATAATAATAATAATAATAATAATAATAATATAGAAGGAGAAAGTTGACTCGAGAATGGATATGTGAATGCCGCAACAAACTATTATTTTCTTTAACAGGTTAATTTATGCCTTTTTAAAAAGATCTATTCGCAGAACAAGTGTTATATGCTGTCTGTCCACTAAAGAAATACGCCGCCATTATCGTAATTAATCTTAACAGAGGCGTTGCGGAAGGCGGCTATGTGGGTCTCTCGTGATTCTCTTTTGAAATGAAATATTTATGCAATATAATCTTTTTCTTAATTGCAATGAATTCTAATTCAAACGCTCAAAATATAAATACGTTAAAAGAGGTTATTTTAATTCATGAAAAGCAACTTCACTGGAATATTTTCTCTTAATTAAGAAAAACAAAAATTTGCCTAAGATTTTCAACCTGCGAGTCTAAATTCAGGGAAACTGCGAAATCGTTTGTAAACTTGAAATGATCTTATTTGATGCTGCTGAAGAAACACAGGAGGAATATGATTGCTGGATTTTGGAATACCTGCACAAAAGCAATGATGTTCCAACAATGTCAGGTAGGCCTATAATGAGTCTAAATGAGGGAAGAAGCAAAAGCCATATAATTCATGATGATAATATGGTAGGGAAAGAAAAGAAAAAAAGGGATATGAAAAAGTTGATGATGGGAAGAAAGAGACTGAAGAGGAGAATTCAACACCGGACCAAAGAAAGCCTGTTGCTGTTTAGCTGGATAACCGAGGGACGTCAGTGACAGGATACTCTCTTTCTATCCTGCCTGTCTCGGAACCCCAAACCAATAGGTAGTCCTGTTTCGGAAGACACCCAAGAGGAAGGATCCTCAACGGAGTCGATTCTTAGGGCTTGACCCAAAGCTGGACTCTCGGAAACCCGAGTCTCTTTAATCAAGGTTACCTAGAACGATACAGATATCACTGCCATTACTCCTAAGAAAATCTTCTCCATTAAAGTAGACTCAAATATTTTATGCCAATTTTATAGATTTGTTGATTAATTCATAATGTCATAAAGGTTAATAGTTATGAATTTAGTTGCCTTAAATGTTCATAATAATTACCGCTATTTATGAGATTGAAATCATTTTCTTATAAAATGAATCAATAGTATGTTGGTTAAGGAAAGACAACCGTTGAACCACCACCGCTACAAAGTTATTGTGAACTGACTGGCAGAATAATACTACATTGGATCCCTCTCTCTCATTTTGGCTCATTATTTCTTTGACTAATTTTCCAGCTAACACAAGATGAATCTCTCCACTGAGTTGTATAGGCCAAAACTGTATAAACAATATTTTTTTAGGTCTGATTTGAAAAACCTATAATTTATTTTATAAAATAATTGGTAAAAATTTTGTGTTAATGTACTGTACAAAGAATGAATAGAATATAAATAGAAGCTTTTAGCATCTTGCTTTACCAACTAGGGTTGTAGCTTAGATAATAATAATAATAATAATAATAATAATAATAATAATAATAATAATAATAATAATAATAATAATAATGGAGAAAGTTGACTCGAGCGGCTGTTTTGCTATACAATGGGACTAATAAGTTCGTAAGAAGAAGAAGAAGAAGAAGAAGAAGAAGAAGACAGTTATTTGAATAGCTAAGCCCATCTATTGTATTTGCTCTGCAATGAAAGCCTGATTTTGAAACCTTGCTTTCAATTATGACTTAGAAATACCTTGTCAGTAGGCAACGGGTTCTCTGGTGTGTTGCGAGAAGTATAAAACGACCAAAAACATATTATCATCTATAAGAACAATATCATGTCCACCTCTTCACACTCCAACACCAGAATTCAATTCAACAGGATCTTTATGGACTGCTTCACCTCACTCCACAAGAATTACCTGCAGTGTAAAAATATAGAAAAGTGTTAAAATAGAAGAAGCGATGTAGTATTCCATAAGTCTTGAGGTAATCAAGAAATATTGACCTCCCTACTTTAATTAAATGAAATTTCTTGAATTTAAAGACTTAAAATGCATCTAAGTTAGTCTGTCAGGATAAAAACAATTTTTCAAGTAGTTCCTTCATTAAAATGTTAAAAAAATTATAAAGGCAATATTCAATTACCTGTTTCCATTCGGTCTGCAAACTTGACGGATCACCTTTAAACTGGTTGTAAATGAATGGTAATTCTGTCACTTTTGGCTTCACTGCGCTTGTTGCAATTTTTGGACAGAGCAAAGTCATATTTTCAAGCATGCCTAAATTGTTTGGAAGTCGCTTTGCTACCCGCTTGCAAGCTTCCCTTAAAAAGGTTGTGCATCTCCGTCGTACTTTAATTTTTGCATTAGAATCAATCCGGGACTTGTCTAACTGAATAACAATGAGCGCTCTCAGATCTGTCTCCATAAAAGTTAGGAATATAGCTTCACCTTCGAAATTCAAATCAATCAAATTTTCTGTATTCTTAAGTACACTTGATTTAATGGTACGCTGTATCAGGTACCTGAAAACAAAAATATTCTAAATCTGCAAAGAGCTTCAAGCAAGAAACATTTTTGCCTTGAAATAATTTGTTGACCATCAAACTCTCCCAAAATTGTCTTTAAAATTTCTACATAAAGTTTAATAACAGGATCAGCATACATCTTGATAGAGCATTTCTGCTGTATAACATTTTTCGTTTGCTTTTGCCGGCTGAAAGTGCAATTTCAGTTCTTCCCACTGGGATAGGATTCGATCCACACATTGAAAAATGGACAGCCATCATGTTCCCGAGGGTGCTATTATTTTCAATGGAGTCGTGCCATCATTTATTGTTTTGAATATATCTTTATATGCTGTCGCGATAGCTAGAGAAACTAAATCAATTGTAGGTTTGGTGAACAAGAAAGTCCACGTTTCTGGGCATAGTCTCGACAGCCTTACTGGAAGCTAATTGCAAGCTATGGCACACACATCTGTACAAAATAGAAAATATTTTATTTGAGAGAGAGAGAGAGAGAGAGAGAGAGAGAGAGAGAGAGGAGAGAGAGAGAGAGAGAGAGAGAGAGATTATTTTCATTTATATTATAACATTAATTCCTACATATCTATAAGAAGTCAATTTTGTAAATACAACAATTTCGTACCTCACACCAATGATTGACGGATTTTTTTTCCTGAAGCTTGGTTAATACGGAATTGTTAGTACCACATAATACGCTTGCACCGTCTGTCCCAAGTCCAAGACATTGCTCAATACTTAATCTAACTTCACCCAAAAACTTGCAAATTGCATCTGTTAAAACCTGTAATTAATTTTATTCCATTCAAATTTATATATAATTATTGCTGACTAATATGGTTCACAAGATCATTTTTTTAAACATATTTGTGAAATATACCTAAGGGCTATATGTCCATTCTAGCTATAAGCTAATTGTACAGTATAATAAAAGGGGCAATAAAAGATGGTGGAGATATGCAATCTCTGGATCAACAAAAACTAAGTATATAGTCCCCTTTGCTTTAGGCACTTAAAAGAATTTCATAATATAGATTTATTTTACCTGGGCATTTGCAAAAATATTTCTTCGATGACAACAAGTCCTAGAAATGTAGATACCATATGTTTGCTTGTTTCACTATAGTATCTAACCACAATGCACAATTGTTTATTTGTAGTTATATCGGTGGCTTCGTCAATAATCAAAGAGAAGGGATTGCATCCAATATCTGTAATTAGTTGGTTTTTCATTTCGGGAACCAAAACATTTTTTATTAAGTTGGTACATTTTGTGCGGTGAAGTTGCATATCACGTATTGTGTTTTTATTACAAGTACAGCCTTTTGCACAGTCCTTCATCACTTCATCAATATGATCAATAGAATTGATTGATGTATGACAAGCAATGCATAGTTTAAGTTACAAATCAGTAACTTTTATATTGTGATCTGTTTGGTTGATTTTCTGAGAAGATTCACGTATTGTGTTTTTATTATAAGTACAGTCTTTTTGGCACTGTCCTTCATTACTTCACCAATATGATCAACAGAATTGATTGATGTATGACAAGCAATGCATAGTGAACGTTTCAAATCTGTAACATTTTGATTGTGATCTGTTTGCTTGCTTTTCTGAGAAGATGTACTAGCAAAAAAAAAATCTCGTAACATTACTTTCTCTTGCCTTTATATACGCTTTGTGTGTACCAGTATTAGAATGCATGGTTAAATCTGAATGGTGGGCTCTTATAACCGTATTACTTCTAATCCAATCTTTCAAAAGTTCCTCGATCTTCCATTTTGGGTTATTTTTTATATACACTCCAATTGCACTTCTTTGGCATTTTGAACTAAGCCAACCCTCTCACTGAGTGGTAAATATAAAACTGATGTCTAACTAGCGGAAGCAGTTAAGTCTTTTACAGTCTTAACTGGCAAACGCCATATAGTCTAGTGGCGTCAGTCAGCCTGTCTGGTATGCCAACTTACAATTTTTCATCATTATTGTTTAAACTGTATGTGAACTATTGAAATTTGAAATAGAATAATCGATCTACATTTCCACTTTGAAATTATTATAAAAGAAATTGCATTTGTAAAGACCATTTAAACGATTTATTGTCGCCTCAGTTTATTTCTTCCAGAGTAGTCCAATTTCAGGCAAGTAGCGGTACCCTTTTTTATAACCCGCGGCAAGGTGTTCAAAAGTAGCCCAATTGGGCGGGTTTGGAAACACTGATTACCACCAAGCATAGAAAATCTATTGATAAAACTACTGGATTTTAGGATAATATGAAAACTAACAGCAATTAAACAATTTTGTAGTCCATGGAGGTCCAGAAACAGGAAATATATTGACAGGGGGACATTGCTAAAAAGAAAATAAGATGATTCAAAACAAACAAATATTTTTGCAAGCACATTTCTAATTCATTCTTGAAGGAAAATCTTATCAAACAACTCTCTTACTGAACCCTATTTTTATCATTATTATTATTATTATTATTATTATTATTATTATTATTATTATTATTATTATTATTATTATTATTATTATTTATCAATTATAAATTATAGATTATCAATCATTATTATAAATTATTAATTATTATTAATTATCAATTGTTGATATTAATTATTATTATTTATTAATCATGCATGCTCGTAACTGGTCTTTGTAATGGATGAATTTGCTTTGGACCTTCTTCACCCAGATTAAATTGAGACTTAATCTGGGTGAAGAAGGTGATATCCCATACATCCACTGTTCGTACGACAGCCCAACCGACTTTTAAAGCCGAATCTGTTCATTCGAGTGGCATTTTCTCTATGCTCAGCTTTAACGTGAGGAGTTGTAGAAAGAACTTTGCAAGTTCCGTGGCACTTCTGTGTAACTTCTTGTTTAAATTCACAGTCTTGGTGTTAGTAGAGACGTGGCTATCCGAGAGCTCTGACTGTGCAATTGATATATTTTTTTTTTATCTTTTATTATGAAAATACAATTACATTTTCTTAACATACATATTTTTTTTCTTCTATAAAGAAATATTCCTTAACAAATTATATTTTACATTTTGTATGTACATTATAACATCTATTATAATATGATAAAATTACATTTTTATTTTATTATTTTTCTAAATATGTTTTTAAGTTAGAAACATATTGATTTGTGAAAATATTTTTAACATGGTTCTTATATCCAATAATATTTACATTAAATGTATTTAAGTTTATTCTTTATGCACTTAATAATTTGCTGTTCAGCACTTATTCCCATTTGTCTTGCCATCCAGATACTTGAAATAAAATCTGCTATTATTACCATTGCTGTATTTTCATCTCTTTTTGAGTTAGCTTCAAAATCTAGTTTTATAATCCTTAACCTGTTATTAGTTTTCAATTTGCAACATTTTAGGGGGATATAAGCAGGCCAACATATATAAGGATAACTTTGGTGGAGGAATTAAAGTTTTTTTTTTTATGATGAAATGTTAAACATAGAGGTTATTAAGCATTTTACATTTGTCTGTAATATTATGAAGGTCATCACGTTTTATCTAATAGGTGCTAATTTTCGGTATGTTATTTGTCGTGTTTATCGCTCCACTGGTGCTAATGCTGTAGTTTTTAATGAAATGTTTTTTAGTAAAGTGATCAGTAAATTCCCCGTCCATGATAAGATTATGGTAACTGGTGATTTTAATTTGAATCTTTTCAATCCACTAAAATTGACCTACATTGATGTGTTTGTTAATAGTATGCTGGGTCATGGATATTTTCCTGTCATTACATTACCTGCTAAGTTTAATGAGTCTAACCAAATTACACCATTTTCTTTGATTGATCACATTTAGACTAACTTTAAAATAGGGATTAATCATTCATCTGGTGTTGTGCTGTTTTCTTTGACAGATCATTTCCTAATATACTATATGTTTGAAAATAATTGTAAAACCATTGTAAAGACTATACATTCTAGACTAATTAATGTAAACGCCATCCAGATATTTGTTGACAGAGTGTCAAACTCATGTTTCCGACAGGTATTTTTAACACAATTCTAATGTTGCTTTCAATAAGTTTTCCATAAATTGATTGAGTGTTATGATTCTGCTTTCCCAATAAAAAGAAAGAGAGTAAGCAGGAGTCTAGTTAGTTCTTCGTGGGTAACACCTGAGCTAAAGAGGTGTATACGGCGTGTGGGTTGGTTCATAAGCGACAGTTTAATATGTACAAAATTTACCGACTTGGGTTACAAATAAAATCAAGATGAGGTACTGTATGAGTAAGTTTGAGACTTGTAAGGGGGATATCATTAAGACCTGGTATAACATCAATACCCTGCTTGGGCATGGTGTAAAGGAATCTGTACGGGTGATGATGACAGAGGATGGGACAGTTATTGAGGGTCCACAAATAGCAGATTCTTTCAATCATTTTTTCATGGATATTGTTTCACGTCTTACTGGGAATCTGCCCCATGATATAAATCTTACATATTTTGATAATATTTGTCGATTTGACCACACAATCTTCTTGGCTCCAACAGACGAGGGAGAGGTCTGTTCAATATTGCGATCAATGCCGGATAAGGGAAACAGTCTAAAGGATATTAAGCCCAGTTTACTCCTATTAGTTCGTGATAATGTTGGACCTATCATTGCGCACTTATGTAATATGAGCATTTCTCAAGGCTTGTACCCTGATGTCCTAAAGGTTGGTCGGGTTATCCCAGTGTTTAAGTCAGGTGATGTAACAAAAATTAGTAACTATAGACCCATTACGACACCAACTACTATAAATAAAATTTTTGAACTCCTAACTCATTCAAGGATGGTCAAATTCATTGATCTTTTTAATGTACTTTCGAACCTTCAGTTCGGTTTTAGAAAAGCATGTAGCGCTACTACTGCCATTTTTAAGGTTGTAAGTGATATTTTACCCTCTTTTAACCACAAGTCATACATGATAGCACTTTTTGGGATCTAAAGAAGGCTTTCGATACTGTGGATAGGAATGCCCTTCTCCATAAGTTATCAATTAGAGGATTTAGAGGTGCTGTTAACTCCTTCCTCTTGTCATAATTGAGTAACCGAGGCAGTATGTTTGTATTGATGGCCATGCGTCTGATACTGGACCTATAAATTTTGGGGTATCATAGGGTTCGGTTTTAGGACCCCTTCTATTCAATGTTTTTATTAACGATATAGTAGATGTAAGGATTTCAAAGAAGGTTCTATTTGCAGATGATGCGTTTTTGTATATCAGAGAAAAATCACTTCAATTGTGCATTAGCAAAATAAATATATTGATTGCTGAACTCACAAATTGGCTCCAGAATAATAGACTAATTCCTAACGTTGAAAAAACTAATGTTGTTCACACCAAGGCATGTTGAAAGCTTGTCAGACATGTATTTTAACGGAGCTAAGCTTGAGTGGGTCTCCAGTATCAGGTACTTAGGCATCATTATTGACAATAAGTTAAGTTTTACTCTGCAATCAGCTGAAGTTTTTAGAAAATTAAGCAAAATTCAAGTCATTTTTTATCCACTTTCCTCACTTGGGCCTCAGTCTGCTCTTATGACCATGTATTACTCCTTGGTGTACCCTATAATAATACAAAATGTTATCATTTGGGGTGGCGTTCCTGAGATAAACCTCCATAACATTAAAACCTCTCTCAACAAAATACTAAGCAACATTCTAAAGGTTAAGCACGACGAGAATAATGTACCTTTGATGAGAACTAGTGACATGTACAAAAGGTTAAATTTAATGAAATTTGATGATGTATACAAATATTTCCTTTTGAAGTTTATTCACGATGTTTTATATAGAAAGTCTGACGTTTTCGGTGAGTATTATGCCCCACTGTTGCCTTCACACTCGTACGGTACTCGGGGCGTGAGGATCAATCTCCCGGCAGTAAGGGTGGAGGTGGAGAAGCAGTCTGCTTTGGTTCAGACGTGCAGA
The DNA here is from genome assembly GCF_036898095.1 of Palaemon carinicauda. Classification (NCBI taxonomy): domain Eukaryota; kingdom Metazoa; phylum Arthropoda; class Malacostraca; order Decapoda; family Palaemonidae; genus Palaemon; species Palaemon carinicauda. The sequence goes on from NW_027171650.1 coordinate 843,085, forward strand.
CTGTTAAACGAAATACCTCATGGTCTTTTAAAGCCTCAGGCTGTTGTAACTTTGAAGAGGAAATACAAACATATGGTAGTTTCTCAATATTAAGTTTCCTTTAATAATTTTTATCTATCATTTTCGTATATTTTTAGTAAATGAATTTGCAGTAATCGCTAAGTGTAAAAAATTTATCTAGGTGATTGTATTTAAGGTAGTGATGTTTTATATTCCAGATTCTCTATTACTTTAAGTTTTATATTTTAGATTCTTTATCTCTTTCAGTGAACCTTTTCTTTGGTGTTGAAAAACCATGATTGAAGTAAGGTTTATTTTCAATTTATTCTAAACAGAGTTTACTGGCTTATTGTACATATATCATTTATTGAATTTAAAAATAATTGTATTATCAATGTATTATTTAATGTATTTTAAAATATTTACTCTGTCAAATGTGTTTGCCATAGCAGGACTTAGTTCCTTTATTGGCTCCTTATATGTAATTCATATGTAAGAATGAATAGTCTAAAAGTTTAAAAAGTCTATTATTATCATTAATAATTACTATTTTTATTATTATTAATTATCATTATTAGCTATTGATATTATTAATATTATTATCTAGTATTATTATTACTATTATTATTATTATTGTTATTACATACATATACGAAGGCACTTCTCCCAATTATTATTACTATTATTATTATTATTATTATTATTATTATTATTAATCATCATCATCATCATCATTATTATTATTATTATTATTATTATTATTATTATTATTATTATTATTATTATTATCATTATTATTTATTATTATTTATTATCGTTATTATTATTATTATTATTATTATTATTATTATTAATAATTATTAATTATTAATGATTATTATTATTATTAATTATTATTATTATTCATTATTATTATTATTATCATTATTATTATTATTATTATTATTATTAACATTATCATTATCATTATCATTATTAATTATTAATTATTAATTCTTATTATTATTATTTATTATTATTAATTATTATTATCATAAATTATTATTATTATTATCATTATTATTATCATTAATTATATCGTACGTCTGGTAGCGTTGAATGGCAGCAACGTCAGCTTGCCTGAGTTGCACATATTCGGCAATGAAATTTCATTACTCTCTCTCTCTCTCTCTCTCTCTCTCTCTCTCTCTCTCTCTCTCTCTCTCTCTCTCTCTCTCTCCGATCATTAGATTAGGAAAGAATTCCTACTAATGGAGTCAAAATGAAAGAAGAATAAAGGAATGGAAATCTTGGAAGAGAACAAATCGTTTCGGCGTAAAATTCCTCCTGTTTTCCGCCTTCGAAGATTTCTATCAACCAGAGACATATGAGATTGCCTCTCTCTCTCTCTCTCTCTCTCTCTCTCTCTCTCTCTCTCTCTCTCTCTCTCTCTCTCTTCTCTATCTCTCTCTCTCTCTCTCTCTCTCTCTCTCTCTCTCCGGTCATCTGGAGAGGAAAGAATTCTCACAAATGGAGTCAAAATGAACGAAGAATAAAGGAATCGGAATCTTGGAAGAGAACAAAATCGTCTTCAGCCTAAGATTTCCCCCCTTTTTCCGCCTTTGAAGACACTGAATATTTCGATCGACCAGAGAAACTTTGGATTCCTTATTCTTCGAATATTTCCATAATTGTTAACAAGAATGCAAAGAAAATTTATAAGGAACAAGAACATTACATTCTCGGAGTGAACGCAGACGAAAGACGAAAGAAGGAGACTTCCAGAATGGACTCCAGAGGGTTAGATTTTCCTCAGAGGCTGAAGCGAAATGTTACGATTCATACTGAAAGAAAACTTTCATAAATCTTTCCTTTTGTTTTCGTAGTTCTTTTTTTAATTCCTTTCTGCATTTTTTATCTTGTGGATATCTCTCTCTCTCTCTCTCTCTCTCTCTCTCTCTCTCTCTCTCTCTCTCTCTCTCTCTCTCTCTCTTCTAACCTGAAGACATATTGACTCTGGCACTCAGTCTGAAGCCAAAAAAGTATTTGCTGAAGCTCAATTCGCTGTTTTTTTTATATTTAATGCTAGTTGGGGTGCCAAGATCGTTAATATTAATTATGGCTATAAGATCTAATAGTTTTGTAAATAATTTGTTATTGTTGGCTGCTACAAAGGAATCAGGCAGCTTTATCTGTTATGATAAATCAATTGAAGAGAACTCAGTAGTAGGACTATTGAAAATGAAACTTCTCGGGAAAAGGACGATCGACAAATCGATCGAGCCCGTAGAAATCTGCCCTAAGACAAAGCTTAGGGTTTATTCACTCGAGGACTTGTTGCCCTTCGTAGGCAGGGTAATAAAACGGGGTGAATTCGGAGACGTCTATGAACTTGTAGGCAAATATTCGGATTTCTGCCTCAAAGAGAATAGGATATGCCTAGACGTCGAGGTTGAGAATCTCCTTCGATTCCAGCATCTTGCGGTTCTCAAAGTCATGGGACTCGTGAAGGAATGGGAGGTGATCATCGTGTCACGTCACCAAATGACCCTATGGGACTGGGCAAGGATCGTGCGACCGACCAAGGAGCAGGTCGTTCGTGTCTTGATAGCACTGGTTGGAATTCTGCAGGATTTCCACGCCGAAGGCTACCGCCACAATTACGTCCACCCGGAAAACGTTATGATCGATTTAGCTACCGGAGGACGAGCTCCAAAGGTAAGTGTGATGGACTTTGATCTCATGAGGGAGATCGGTGCCAACCCTTTCCAAAGACCCATAGTTCAGACCAGCCAGAGTTCGGGTGCGAACACCAAATACTGTAAGTGTTTTGCGTCCAAGATCCTTGCGGGGGAGGGAGGCACCCCACAGACAGATGCCCTAAGCATGGCTCTCACCATCGGGGTGCTTACGGTGAGATCCCCCTTCAGGAAACTCCTGGACTGGTTTGCAGGTTGCTATGGAAACGAAAGCGGTTGCTCCATGGACACTCTGCTCATCGGGTTAAACAAGGAATTTGACAATTACTCCATCAGCGAAATGGAAGAGTGGGTGGAGTGGGTGGCAGATCAGAAAGAAATATCGTCACTGGAAAATTCCACCTCAAATGGCAATGATGATGAAGAGGAGGGGAGAAAGGATTGCCAGCAAAATGACCTCGTAAAGGAGGTTTATGCTTACCAACAAAAGCTCGGGGAAATAAATGACAAAATGTCAAATCTAGACCACGACCTTCTTCAGAGGGACCAAGAGCTGGCGTCTTTCAGGCAAAAAGCTGACCAAGACAAACGCAAGAACGATGAACTGGGGAACAAGAAACTATCCCCGGAGAGGACATTTCAGGAAGTCCAGGAAGAAAACGATTCTCTGAGGAAGGAAGTAAGTAGACTAAGGGAGTCTCAACTACAGAGAGAAGAAGATAAGCTCAGCACACAGGGTTTCGAAGATAAACACAAAGCTGATCTTGAAGGAAAACCTCAGGACGAGAAAAAGCATCTTAGGAGGGAAGCAAAAGAAGTGGCCTTAATAAGGATTAGACAAATTGCACAGGATGAAATCTCACAAGAAAAAAGAGACAAAGTGTATGTTCCTGTTGAACTAAGGGAAGAGGCTCTGAAAGAGGAAAAAACAGAAAAGAAACAGAAGGTTAACCTTGAAGAAATAGAGGAAGGAATCGTAAAGAGGCGTATCGAATATTTTGAAAATATCATACAAGAAAACATAAAGGAGGAAGGCAAACTTCGTGGACAATCTCCAGACTTTAGAGAAAATCTTAATAGGAATGCCAAGAATATTGCTTTGGCAAGGATAACACAAATAATAGAAAAGGAATTATCAGAACAAAATGAAAACGTCTGGAAAAGTGACAACATTGAAAAGGAACTTAAAGACTACCAAGCAGCAAATAGCCTAAGAACAGATGGAGATTCTGCTAGTAAAGGTGATGATTATGCAGAAACCAGGATGGTAAATGAAATGGGAGAGAAACAAAAAGCTGTTCTTGAAGGAAAACCTCAGGACGAGAGAAAGTATCTTAGGAGGGAAGCAAAAGAAGTGGCCTTGATAAGGATTAGACAAATTGCACAGGATGAAATCTCACAAGAAAAAAGTGACAAAAGGGAAGAGGCTTTGAAAGAGGAAAAAACAGGAAAGAAACAGAAGGTTAACTTGGAGGAAATAGAGGAAGGAATCGTAAAGAGGGGCATCGAATATTTTGAAAATATCATACGAAAAAACATAAAGGAAGAAGGCGAACTTCATGGACAATATCCAGACATTAGAGAAAATCTTAATAGGAAGGCCGAGAATAATGCTTTGGCAAGGATAACACGAATAATACAAGAGCAATTATTAGAACAAAATGAAAATGTCTGGAAAAGTGAGAACACTGAAAAGGAATTTAAAGACTGCCAAGAAGCAAATAGCCTAAGAACAGATGGAGATTCTGCCAGTAAAGAGGGACAAATAGCTATTCTCAAAGAAAACATGGAATGTCTAGAGATACAAAATATGGAAACATATGCTGTAGCACAAAGAGTTGAAGAAGAGAAAGAAAAGCTTAAAGAAGAGTTAATGAGAGAGGAGAGACTAAGAAAAGAAAAAGAGGGACAATTAGCTATTCTCAAAGAAAACATGGAATATCTAGAGATACAAAATATGGAAACATATGCTGTAGCACAAAGAGTTGAAGAAGAGAAAGAAAAGCTTAAAGAATAGTTAATGGAGGAGGAGAGACTAAGAAAAGAAAAAGAGGGACAATTAGCTATTCTCAAAGAAAACATGGAATGTCTAGAGATACAAAATATGGAAACATATGCTGTAGCACAAAGAGTTGAAGAAGAGAAAGAAAAGCTTAAAGAAGAGTTAATGAGAGAGGAGAGACTAAGAAAAGAAAAAGAGGGACAATTAGCTATTCTCAAAGAAAACATGGAATGTCTAGAGATACAAAATATGGAAACATATGCTGTAGCACAAAGAGTTGAAGAAGAGAAAGAAAAGCTTAAAGAAGAGTTAATGAGAGAGGAGAGACTAAGAAAAGAAAAAGAGGGACAATTAGCTATTCTCAAAGAAAACATGGAATATCTAGAGATACAAAATATGGAAACATATGCTGTAGCACAAAGAGTTGAAGAAGAGAAAGAAAAGCTTAAAGAATAGTTAATGGAGGAGGAGAGACTAAGAAAAGAAAAAGAGGGACAATTAGCTATTCTCAAAGAAAACATGGAATGTCTAGAGATACAAAATATGGAAACATATGCTGTAGCACAAAGAGTTGAAGAAGAGAAAGAAAAGCTTAAAGAAGAGTTAATGAGAGAGGAGAGACTAAGAAAAGAAAAAGAGGGACAATTAGCTATTCTCAAAGAAAACATGGAATATCTAGAGATACAAAATATGGAAACATATGCTGTAGCACAAAGAGTTGAAGAAGAGAAAGAAAAGCTTAAAGAATAGTTAATGGAGGAGGAGAGACTAAGAAAAGAAAAAGAGGGACAATTAGCTATTCTCAAAGAAAACATGGAATGTCTAGAGATACAAAATATGGAAACATATGCTGTAGCACAAAGAGTTGAAGAAGAGAAAGAAAAGCTTAAAGAAGAGTTAATGAGAGAGGAGAGACTAAGAAAAGAAAAAGAGGGACAATTAGCTATTCTCAAAGAAAACATGGAATATCTAGAGATACAAAATATGGAAACATATGCTGTAGCACAAAGAGTTGAAGAAGAGAAAGAAAAGCTTAAAGAATAGTTAATGGAGGAGGAGAGACTAAGAAAAGAAAAAGAGGGACAATTAGCTATTCTCAAAGAAAACATGGAATGTCTAGAGATACAAAATATGGAAACATATGCTGTAGCACAAAGAGTTGAAGAAGAGAAAGAAAAGCTTAAAGAAGAGTTAATGAGAGAGGAGAGACTAAGAAAAGAAAAAGAGGGACAATTAGCTATTCTCAAAGAAAACATGGAATGTCTAGAGATACAAAATATGGAAACATATGCTGTAGCACAAAGAGTTGAAGAAGAGAAAGAAAAGCTTAAAGAAGAGTTAATGAGAGAGGAGAGACTAAGAAAAGAAAAAGAGGGACAATTAGCTATTCTCAAAGAAAACATGGAATATCTAGAGATACAAAATATGGAAACATATGCTGTAGCACAAAGAGTTGAAGAAGAGAAAGAAAAGCTTAAAGAATAGTTAATGGAGGAGGAGAGACTAAGAAAAGAAAAAGAGGGACAATTAGCTATTCTCAAAGAAAACATGGAATGTCTAGAGATACAAAATATGGAAATATATGCTGTAGCACAAAGAGTTGAAGAAGAGAAAGAAAAGCTTAAAGAAGAGTTAATGAGAGAGGAGAGACTAAGAAAAGAAAAAGAGGGACAATTAGCTATTCTCAAAGAAAACATGGAATATCTAGAGATACAAAATATGGAAACATATGCTGTAGCACAAAGAGTTGAAGAAGAGAAAGAAAAGCTTAAAGAATAGTTAATGGAGGAGGAGAGACTAAGAAAAGAAAAAGAGGGACAATTAGCTATTCTCAAAGAAAACATGGAATGTCTAGAGATACAAAATATGGAAACATATGCTGTAGCACAAAGAGTTGAAGAAGAGAAAGAAAAGCTTAAAGAAGAGTTAATGAGAGAGGAGAGACTAAGAAAAGAAAAAGAGGGACAATTAGCTATTCTCAAAGAAAACATGGAATATCTAGAGATACAAAATATGGAAACATATGCTGTAGCACAAAGAGTTGAAGAAGAGAAAGAAAAGCTTAAAGAATAGTTAATGGAGGAGGAGAGACTAAGAAAAGAAAAAGAGGGACAATTAGCTATTCTCAAAGAAAACATGGAATGTCTAGAGATACAAAATATGGAAACATATGCTGTAGCACAAAGAGTTGAAGAAGAGAAAGAAAAGCTTAAAGAAGAGTTAATGAGAGAGGAGAGACTAAGAAAAGAAAAAGAGGGACAATTAGCTATTCTCAAAGAAAACATGGAATGTCTAGAGATACAAAATATGGAAACATATGCTGTAGCACAAAGAGTTGAAGAAGAGAAAGAAAAGCTTAAAGAAGAGTTAATGGAGGAGGAGAGACTAAGAAAAGAAAAAGAGGGACAATTAGCTATTCTCAAAGAAAACATGGAATATCTAGAGATACAAAATATGGAAACATATGCTGTAGCACAAAGAGTTGAAGAAGAGAAAGAAAAGCTTAAAGAATAGTTAATGGAGGAGGAGAGACTAAGAAAAGAAAAAGAGGGACAATTAGCTATTCTCAAAGAAAACATGGAATGTCTAGAGATACAAAATATGGAAACATATGCTGTAGCACAAAGAGTTGAAGAAGAGAAAGAAAAGCTTAAAGAAGAGTTAATGGAGGAGGAGAGACTAAGAAAAGAAAAAGAGGGACAATTAGCTATTCTCAAAGAAAACATGGAAAGTCTGCAGATACAAAATTTGCAGGAGGTAGAAACAATCAAAAGAGAAATAGAAAATCGGCTAAATCTCGTGACGGAAGAAGCAAAAATTCTTAAGCACGAAAAAGAGGAGATGGAAATTAAGATAGATCGGCTTGAAATATTGGCAATTGAAATTGATGATATAGTGAAACGTCAAAAGAGAGAACTTCTAAGGAATGAAAAAGAGAAAGAAAAGCTTAAAGAAGAGTTAATGAGAGAGGAAAGACTCAGAAAAGAAAAAGAGGGACAAATAGCTATTCTCAAAGAAAACATGGAATGTCTAGAGATACAAAATATGGAAACATATGCTGTAGCACAAAGAGTTCAAGAAGAGAAAGAAAAGCTTAAAGAAGAGTTAATGAGAGAGGAGAGACTCAGAAAAGAAAAAGAGGGACAATTAGCTATTCTCAAAGAAAACATGGAATGTCTAGAGATACAAAATATGGAAACATATGCTGTAGCACAAAGAGTTCAAGAAGAGAAAGAAAAGCTTAAAGAAGAGTTAATGAGAGAGGAGAGACTAAGAAAAGAAAAAGAGGGACAATTAGCTATTCTCAAAGAAAACATGGAATGTCTAGAGATACAAAATATGGAAACATATGCTGTAGCACAAAGAGTTCAAGAAGAGAAAGAAAAGCTTAAAGAAGAGTTAATGAGAGAGGAGAGACTCAGAAAAGAAAAAGAGGGACAATTAGCTATTCTCAAAGAAAACATGGAATGTCTAGAGATACAAAATATGGAAACATATGCTGTGGCACAAAGAGTTCAAGAAGAGAAAGAAAAGCTTAAAGAAGAGTTAATGAGAGAGGAGAGACTAAGAAAAGAAAAAGAGGGACAATTAGCTATTTTCAAAGAAAACATGGAATGTCTAGAGATACAAAATATGGAAACATATGCTGTAGCACAAAGAGTTCAAGAAGAGAAAGAAAAGCTTAAAGAAGAGTTAATGAGAGAGGAGAGACTCAGAAAAGAAAAAGAGGGACAATTAGCTATTCTCAAAGAAAACATGGAATGTCTAGAGATACAAAATATGGAAACATATGCTGTAGCACAAAGAGTTGAAGAAGAGAAAGAAAAGCTTAAAGAAAAGTTAATGGAGGAGGAGAGACTCAGAAAAGAAAAAGAGGGAAAATTAGCTATTCTCAAAGAAAACATGGAATGTCTAGAGATACAAAATATGGAAACATATACTGTAGCACAAAGAGTTGAAGAAGAGAAAGAAAAGCTCAAAGAAGAGTTAATGGAGGAGGAGAGACTAAGAAAAGAAAAAGAGGGACAATTAGCTATTCTCAAAGAAAACATGGAATGTCTAGAGATACAAAATATGGAAACATATGCTGAAGCACAAAGAGTTGAAGAAGAGAAAGAAAAGCTTAAAGAAAAGTTAATGGAGGAGGAGAGACTCAGAAAAGAAAAAGAGGGACAATTAGCTATTCTCAAAGAAAACATGGAATGTCTAGAGATACAAAATATGGAAACATATGCTGAAGCACAAAGAGTTGAAGAAGAGAAAGAAAAGCGTAAAGAAAAGTCAATGGAGGAGGAGAGACTCAGAAAAGAAAAAGAGGGACAATTAGCTATTCTCAAAGAAAACATGGAATGTCTAGAGATACAAAATATGGAAACATATGCTGTAGCACAAAGAGTTGAAGAAGAGAAAGAAAAGCTTAAAGAAGAGCTAATGGAGGAGGAGAGACTAAGAAAAGAAAAAGAGGGATAATTAGCTATTCTCAAAGAAAACATGGAAAGTCTGCAGATACAAAATTTGCAGGAGGTAGAAACAATCAAAAGAGAAAGAGAAAATAGGCTAAACCTCGTGACGGAAGAAGCAAAAATTCTTAAGCAAGAAAAAGAGGAGATGGAAATTAAGATAGATCGGCATGAAATATTGGCAATGGAAATTGATGATATAGTGAAACGTCAAAAGAGAGAACTTCTAAGGAATGAAGAAGAGAAAGAAAAGCTTAAAAAAGAGTTAATGGAGGAGGAGAGACTAAGAAAAGAAAAAGAGGGACAATTAGCTATTCTCAAAGAAAACAAGGAAAGTCTGCAGATACAAAATTTGCAGGAGGTAGAAACAATCAAAAGAGAAATAGAAAATCGGCTAAATCTCGTGACGGAAGAAGCAAAAATTCTTAAGCACGAAAAAGAGGAGATGGAAATTAAGATAGATCGGCTTGAAATATTGGCAATGGAAATTGATGATATAGTGAAACGTCAAAAGAGAGAACTTCTAAGGAGAGAGGAAGAGAGCAAAAGGCTTGATAAAGAGCTAATAGAGGAAAGAAGAATAAGAAAAGAGACAGAAAGTGAAGTACATGGTCTGAAGAAGGAAATAGAAAGTCTAAAGCAGAGACTTTTGGCAAAGACTGGACAGATCGGTGATACTCATAAGGTAGTTATGGAATTAGAGGATTTGATGAATCGGTTGGAAGAGGAAGTCAATAGCGACGACTAAGAAGTGAAAGGAAAAACTAGAAAAAAAATAAAAGAAAATATAAAAAGAAAATTTAAAAACAAAAATCCAAAAGAAATCTAGAAACTAAAAAAATCCCCCAAAAATATAAAAACAAAAAACATAAAAAAAAAAAATTAAAAATTCCAAGAGGAGAAGAAGAAGAAGAAGAAGAAGAAGAAGAAGAAAAAAAGATGGCAGCAGGGAAAAAACAAGATGGCGTCTGTTCCCAATCTATTCTAGATACCTAAAGGATATTCTACAAGATGGACTCAGCAGATGGAAGAAGTCTGACTTGTTCTAGTATGCTTCGTTCCTTGATAAAGATTCACCTGTACAGTTTCTTTATCAGGTGAACAAATGCAGAACAAACAAGTCTAACTTTGACTATTATGCTGTGCACTCTGAACAATATTCTCTGAAGGTAGATAGAAAAAGACTATAAACCAAAGAAGAAATTATATATAGAAACTAAAATATCCAAAAAGAGAAGATGGCAGCAGGGAAAAAACAATATGGCGTCTGTTCCCAGTCTATTCTAGATACCTAAAGGATATTCTACAAGATGGACTCAGCAGATGGAAGAAGTCTGACTTGTTCTAGTATGCTTTGTTCCTTGATAAAGATTCACCTGTACTGTTTCTTTGTCAGGTGAACAAATGCAGAACAAACAAGTCTAACTTTGACTATTGTGCTGTGCACTCTGAACAATATTCTCTGAAGGTAGATAGAAAAAGACTATATACCAAAGAAGAAATTATATATAGAAACTAAAATATCTAAAAAGAGAAGATGGCAGCAGGGAAAAAACAATATGGCGTCTGTTCCCAGTCTATTCTAGATACCTAAAGGATATTCTACAAGATGGACTCAGCAGATGGAAGAAGTCTGACTTGTTCTAGTATGCTTTGTTCCTTGATAAAGATTCACTTGTACTGCTTCTTTTTTCAGGTGAACAAATGTAGAACAAACAAGTCTGACTTCTTCTATTATGCTGTGCTCTATGAACAAGATTCCCTGAAGGTACATAGAAATAGAAAATATATATAAAAAATATATATATAAAAACTAAAAAATCCCCCCCACAAGAATATGGCACCAGAAAAAACAAGATGGCGTCTGTTCCCAGTCTATTCTAGATACCTAAAGGATATTCTACAAGATGGACTCAGCAGATGGAAGAAGTCTGACTTGTTCTAGTATGCTTTGTTCCTTGATAAAGATTCACTTGTACTGCTTCTTTTTTCAGGTGAACAAATGTAGAACAAACAAGTCTGACTTCTTCTATTATGCTGTGCTCTATGAACAAGATTCCCTGAAGGTACATAGAAATAGAAAATATATATAAAAAATATATAAATAAAAACTAAAAAATCCCCCCCACAAGAATATGGCACCAGAAAAAACAAGATGGCGTCTGTTCCCAGTCTATTCTAGATACCCAAGGGGTATTCTACAAGATGGACTCAGCAGATGGAAGAAGTCTGACTTGTTCTAGTATGCTTTGTTCCTTGATAAAGATTCACTTGTACTGTTTCTTTGTCAGGTGAACGAATGTAGAACAAACAAGTCTGACTTCTTCTATTATGCTGTGCTCTATGAACAAGATTCCCTGAAGGTACATAGAAATGAAAAATATATACAAAAGAATATATAAATAAAAACTAAAAAATCCCCCCCACAAGAATATGGCACCAGAAAAAACAAGATGGCGTCTGTTCCCAGTCTATTCTAGATACCCAAGGGGTATTCTACAAGATGGACTCAGCAGATGGAAGAAGTCTGACTTGTTCTAGTATGCTTTGTTCCTTGATAAAGATTCACTTGTACTGTTTCTTTGTCAGGTGAACAAATGTAGAACAAACAAGTCTGACTTTTTTTTATTATGATGTGCTCTCTGAACAATATTCCATGAAGGTAAATATAAAATAGAAAAAAGGGATAAAAAATTAAAAAAAATGGAAATGTAGGTAGAGGGAAGGAGAAGGAGACCAAAGCGAAGGTGGATGGACTGTATCAAGGATGACCTTCGGACAAAGGGATTAACCGGTGATGAAGTGTTGGACAGAGGCAGATGGAAAAAGCTGGTCAGAAACATCGACCCCACATAAAAGTGGGAAAAAATGCAGACAAAGCAGAAAAAAGGAAAAAAAATTATAAAAACTAAGAAGTCCAAATAAAGAAAATAATATGGCAGTAGAAAAAACAAGATGGTGGCTGTTTCAAATCTATAGAAACTAAAAAAAAATTCCCATAAAATATAAAAACAAAAAACATAAAAAAAATGAAAAATTCCAAGAGAAGAAGATGAAGAAGAAGATGGCAGCAGGGAAAAAACAAAATGGCGTCTGTTCTCAATCTATTCTAGATACCTAAAGGATATTCTACAAGATGGACTCAGCAGATGGAAGAAGTCTGACTTGTTCTAGTATGCTTTGTTCCTTGATAAAGATTCACTTGTACTGCTTCTTTTTCAGGTGAACAAATGTAGAACAAACAAGTCTGACTTCTTCTATTATGCTGTGCTCTATGAACAAGATTCCCTGAAGGTACATAGAATTAGAAAATATATATATATATATATATATATATATATATATATATATATATATATATATAAACTGAAAAATCCCCCAAAAAAGAATATGGCACCAGAAAAAACAAGATGGCGTCTGTTCCCAGTCTATTCTAGATACCCAAGGGGTATTCTACAAGATGGACTCAGCAGATGCAAGATGTCTGACTTGTTCTAGTATGCTTTGTTCCTTGATAAAGATTCACTTGTACTGTTTCTTTGTCAGGTGAACAAATGTAGAACAAACAAGTCTGACTTCTTCTATTATGCTGTGCTCTATGAACAAGATTCCCTGACGGTACATAGAAATAGAAAATATATATATATATATATATATATATATATATATATATATATATATATATATATATATATATATATATATATATATATATGTATATATAAACTGAAAAATCCCACCAAAAAGAATATGGCAACAGAAAAAACAAGATGGCGTCTGTTGCCAGTCTATTCCAGATACCCAAGGGGTATTCTACAAGATGGACTCAGCAGATGCAAGAAGTCTGACTTGTTCTAGTATGCTTTGTTCCTTGATTAATTATTCTTGAGAGAACTTTGGTCAAACTCACGAGAGCGTAATGAGAGAATTTAAATGAGTTATGAGTAGAGTGTTGTTCTTTCGTAGGTTAGTATCATCTAAAATTCTTAAACTTCTCTCTCTCTCTCTCTCTCTCTCTCTCTCTCTCTCTCTCTCTCTCTCTCTCTCTCTCGACATAACCATTTATTTTCCTAATTGAGGCTCCTCTTCAAGGTCTGAAAGCAACTGTTGCATGGTTGGTTAAAAAGTTTGGATAAAGTTTTCTTGAGTTAAATATCCGTTAATGTTATAGATGATTCTGCAGATGGGATTAACAGGAAGTCAAACGCTTTTCGTAGAGGGTTTGGTTTTAACGGCTAACTTAAACATAAATCTAAAAAACGAGACAAAATCAGATTATGTCCTGTGTGATATTTTCCCGTCAGATTTTGAACAATGAGGGAATAGTCTCAGGTACACGAATTAGTTAATATTGTATTCTTAGATGCGGCTAAAATGTTCATCTTATGTTGTGTGTGGGATGTTGTAATTTTGACACATGAAGATGTAAAGTGACAGAGCCTATGAAAGCATTGCAAATGAGAAGGAATATCTATATCTAGTTTGGTATTCTTATGTATACAAACGTGATTCATGATAATGGTGAAACACTTATGACAAAATCTGACAGGACAAAGTCTCACGGACAAAATCACGTAGGACAAAATCTGACTGGACAAATCTGACTGAAGAAAATCACATAAGAATCAATGTCAAATAGACAGCAAATCAAATATAAGACTTTATGAGCTAAAGTGAGCTTCATTTTAATAATTGTCCCCCTCCCCCACCATCTCAAAAAAATTAAAGGTTTCCCCTGATCCAAACAGATTTTCATTACCTCCTCAGAAAAATCCGGCAATAGGTCCTCTTGGTGGAAAATGGTCTGGGTTCCTTTGGGAGGTACCAAAGGAGGGCTGTCGGAGGTACCAATAAACCAGTGATTCCTCTGGAATCGCCAGAGGTGCTTCCAGCATTCATCTTCATTTAACTTAAAAGTGAAAAAAAGACAGAAGTTCCTTCTCCTGCCTTCCATAATCCCTTGAAGACACAGGATCCATGGAAACTGAATAGGCTACACTATTCGGCGTTGGTGTAGGCAAAGAGAAAGAACCGTAACCAGAGAGAAGGATCCAATATAGTACTGTCTGGCCAGTCAAACGACCCCATAACTCTATGGCGGTAGTATATATATATGCTTATATATATATATATATATATATATATGTATATATATATATATAAATATATATATTTATATACAGTATATATATATATATATATATATATATATATATATATATATATATATATATACATATACATATATACATATATATATATATATATATATATATATATATATATCCATATATATATATATATATATATATATATATATATATATGTATATCTATCTCTCTCTCTCTCTCTCTCTCTCTCTCTCTCTCTCTCTCTCTCTCTCTCTCTCTCTCTCTCTCTCTCTCTCTCTCTCTCTCTCTCTCTCTATATATATATATATATATATATATATATACAAATATGTATGTTTATATATATCAATCTCTATCTATCTATCTATATATATATATATATATATATATATATATATATATATATATATATATATATATATATATATATGTGTGTGTGTGTGTGTTTGTGTGCGTATTTTGGAGGCATTGTAATCCCCTTTCCGTTGCAGTTCCTTTATAATTTCCACAAATTTCTACTACTATTTATCTCAAAATTTTCAACCTCATTCCATTCATTTGTTAATTTCTTTTTACATTTGTTTTATGACTTTTCATATTTTTATTCTTAAATCTTCAGCTTTTCCCTGTGGATAACTTCACATATATTGATTTTTTTTTTCATAGTGATTTTCATTTGCCTATATTCCAAGCTCGGTCTCATTTGTTTATTCATTCCTTTTCTCACCTTTATTACACGTAAATCTTTATATTCAGTTTTCTGTCTTTACATTTCTAAATCTATGCAAATCAAAAACCGGAGCCACTCAGATTAGATCCAAAACAGGTCTCCAACCGAAAAGAAGATCAGATCCTGTTTCTCCGGCATTTGAAAGGAAGAGATGGGAGACTTCGTTCTATATCTGAATATGGTACATCTCCTGAGTTTAACTTGTCCTAGAATTATATCAAAGCTCTCATAATGATATGATTTTCTTAAATAATGAAAATATTTAAATGAATCAAATTCAAAATTAATGGCTGATTGCAAATATCAGTATTACATACAAAATTAATGCAATAATTTATTAAAACTTACATAATAATTTCTAATTTTTTATCTGCAAAATATATATCCAAAGATACCCTGCAATTTCCTTCTAGTCATATCACCAGACTCAGCCGCCACTCGTGCTGACTTCAACACCTAACGCCTTGCAACACCTCTCGCTCGTGGGGCCACTCTAAGTAAAATCCTCATTGCGATTCCCATAGAGTTTCGCCACCATGTCTGTGTTCCACCTCTGAGAATGGGCATGCTCTTTATGCTACCAGCGAACGTCATTGCAACCAACTCTACCAACACCTCACCTGTGACTGCGACTGATGTGAAGCATACCAGTGGCGGAGAATCCAACTCATCACGTCGGCAGGCCTCCGCACCAGCGATGTTGAGGACAAGACCATACCAACACATCACATCTGTTGCAGCTGTATAGGGTGCAAGACTCCATCCAATAAGATCCTGAAACACTTCCGATCTAAGACAGCTACTCGGGAGGAGGCTGCCCCCCCCCCCCCCCCAAACGTAAGAAGAGTCCAGATCGCCCTTCTCCAGCTCCTGTAGAGACCCCACCATCACCCTTAGTGACACCAAGTACTAAGAGCTATGCCTCGTCCTTGTCTGCCACTTCAATACCGAGACAGACAGCCACCATTGCAGCCCCTACTTCTACTCCAGCACCTGTGTCCTCCAATGCCATGGAGGTTACTGAGCCTCAAGGGCAACACCCCATAGACTGCAATTGTGTGGATTGTCTTCAGCGCCTTCTGCAGGAAGCGACCGCTGTCGCTGCCAGCATTTCAGCTTCTCAGCCTGAACCCAGGAGACTTCTCCCAAAGTTCAGGCTTTCCAACACCAACAGCTCCACATCCTATGCCGCAGTTGCTGCCATTGCTGCAAAACCTGGCATGCAGCTCTCAGCTAGACCAAACCGAAGAGGTGATCTAATCATCATCCCCAAGGACTTGGAAACCGCCAGATTGCTGCAACAGGAACAAGACCTCACTCTGCTTGAACTTGCCTTGGTTCAGAAGAAGGCAGTCATCACCAGATTCCCGACAACTATACCGATCTCCATCGTTACTTCCTACAGTAATATTGACAAGGCAATACGCTGCAGGAATAAAGGTCCAGTGCCTTCATCGCTGGATCTTGGAGTCTGGGGGACGTTCCCAGTGGAAGAATACACCCCAGAGCCTCTTCGATGCTACCGCTGCCAGCATTATGGACACCATAAAGAAGAGTGCCAAGGACCCATCATCTGTGGAGTTTGTAGGAAACGCCACAACACTGAAGTCTGTCCACAAGCCCATAAGGATGGAAGAGAGACACACCCCAAGTGACCCAATTGTTCCAGACCTCATCACGCCCGGAACAAGCGTTGCCCAGAGAGACTCAGGAGGATAGCTGCGATGAAGAGCACTATCTCTCCAAAACAGCCAACACCAGCTAAGATGTCACACCACAAGGACCAGCAACCTCCTAGCCAGAGAAGACAGCGCCAGCCTACCACTGTTCCTGTGCCTGCAACTGCCACCCAACTGCAAGCAGTAACACCTCCTCACCCTACAACCCCACCTCCTCCTCAACCTACATCCTTGACTCGACAAACTGAGTATCTAACCTTAGAAGACCTTATACCTATCGCCTTCAAAATCCTAACCAGAGTCCTCTCCTTATCCTCGACCCCCACCTTCCTGCAACTCCTGCAACATTTCCACGTTCCAACCACCGAGCAGGGATAAGCACTTTGCTTAAACCTACTCCTTTTTTCTCTGACTAAAGAAAAAAAACTTCTCTCCTCTCCCAGTCTCTCCTACTTACTGGGACTTGCTGCTATAACACTTATTCTCTGACTAAAACTTTTCTCTTCGTGGACCTAAAAAGGTGTCTCCTTTTTCGGGTTGCTTCCCTCCCTTGTTAAATGCTTAAATCCTCTTTTCAAGTAATCTCAACCTCCACGTTTAAAGTTAACTCTCCTTTAAAATCAATCCCTACTTTTTAATGCTGCAGTTTGACCTCCTTTGGGGGACCACATCTTTACAGAATGATATTCTCCTACGGGCTGTCCAAAGACAAGAGCCAGTGTCATGCAGCAGGCATGGCAATCTATTGGAATGGAATGGAATCTAGTCATATGATTTCCTCGCTGGACTATTCTCGATGCTCTTTCCCGGCCACCATCTAGTTGATCTTCCAGATTCTGACGTTATACTTACAATGGAATGTGTGAAAGAGGGAATGCTCATTTAAATATACAAACTGATACAAAGTTATTCTCGGCCTCATCTTGGCAAGATGTTTAGTCTTAATGATTACAGAAAAAAAATACGGTAATGAATAAAATAGAAAAAAGATATTAAAATGATAACGAAGAACACAGAAAGAATCTTAGTAAAAAAAAAAAAAAAAAAAAAAAAAAAAAAAAAAAAAAAAAAAAGAAAAAAAAAAAAAAACTAATTATACAGTGATGGATGGGGGTGAAGGGTCGGGGGGAAGAGGATAAGATGTGAATGTTGTAGAATGTTCTACGACAAGATGTGTCTCTTTATAGACGCCAACATCACAGACGAAATTATATAAAAAAAAAATCAATGGCTTTGCACTAATTGTGTATGAAGACAAGTCAAATTAGACATGATGAATATGTCAAAAAGGGAGTATTGAAATACCTGTACTAATAGTATGGCACCCCAACAAACCTATATGTCAAGAGGTAATACGCATGAAAATAGGTAAAAAAAAAAAAAAAAAAAAAAAAAAAAAAAAACTATTGCAAGAGGTAAGGTACCTTGAAATAAAGGTCTAAGAAAATGAAATTCCCAAAGTATGGCACCTGAAAAAAGAGGTAAAACACCTCTAGTGCTAAAAGTATGGCAATTCGAAATAGAGGTAAAAATATCTAATGCTAAAAGTATTACACCTCAAAAAAGGGTCAAAGAACATCATATGCTTGAAGTATGGGTCCTCAAAATAGAGGTCAAAGAATATCTAATGATAGTAGTAAGGCTCCTAAAAACAGAGATCATAAAACACCCAATGTTACAAGTATGGCACTTCAAAACAGAGGTCATAGAACATCTAATGCTAAAATTATGGCACCCTAAAATAGAGGTCTAAGCATATCTAATGATGGAAGTATGACACATCAAAACAAAGGTCATAAAACATCAAAGGCTACAGGTTTGGCACTTTGAAACAAGAGGTAAAAACAACATCTAATGCTAGAAGTACGGAATCTCAAAACAGAGGCCAAATAAAATCTTATGCTAAAGCCATGGTAGCTCAAAAAAGAAAACAGAGAACATTCAATGCACCAGGTATAGTACCTCAAAACTGTGGTCATAGAATATCTACTCCTAGAAGTATCGTACCTCAAAGAGAGGCCAAAGAACATCTATTGCTAGAAATATGGCACCTCAAAACAAAAGGTAAAGGAACACCTAATCCTAGGAGTATGGCACCTCAATAAAGAGGTCAAAGAATATCTAATGCTTGAAGAACTGACTGTCAAAACCGAACTCATAGAACATATAATACTACATGTATAGATTCTCATAACACCGATTAGAACATTTAACTATTGGCTGCTATACTGATCTTCACCGACAGAAAATTCAGATGATACCAAATAATAATAATAATATCATATTATAATAATATTATAACATAATATTATTATATCATAATAGTAATAGTCTTTAATAATATCAATTATGAGATTATTAGTATAATATTATTATCATAATATTATAATAATATTATAATGATAATATAATAATAATACTCTAATATTGTAATAATGATATTTTCATAATATAATGATAATAATAATAATGTTATAATAACATTATAATAATGATATTATTTTAATATTATTATAATAACATCAAAATAATAATAATAATAACAAGTGAGCAAGTCCTGAACGCGGACATGGTCCTCGTAGAGGACATACCTCCGCCAAGGTGACCTAGAGCGCCATATGTCCTAGAATCATGAATTGATGTGACTTCGACTTTCAAGTAACGTTTGACCTTTAATTTAGCTTAACCATTCAATGGCCTTGGCAGTTACCTGACACTGAGGTTGAAGGACTTTTGACTGTTTGTGTGTTGGTAGCATTGGGAAGCTCTTGTGGGTGTGTTCGATTTTATTTTTTTTTGACGTGATGATGGCATTGACGCGAGAGTCGAACATATGAATTAATAATGAGCAATAGTAATAATATGTCGTTGGGTGATGTATAGAAAACAAATACGAATGTATGCTTTGCACGTTTATTAGAGCAAAATTAGAAATGAGTCAAATGACATGTGTACATAAATATATATGAACAGATGATCGAACATAGGAATACAAAAAAGACAATAGTGACCTTGATATACAAGATATACATGACCTTGGCTTCAAGTGACCTTGATCTTCAAATGTACTTGACCTTCACGTGACCTTGACCTTCAGGTGACCTTGACCTTCACGTGACCTTGACCTTCACGTGACCTTGACCTTCAAGTGACCTGCTTGACTTTTGACCTTCAAGTGATCTTTGTTCATTTGCCACTGATACTTAATATGACATTGATATAATGCACCAATATGACCTTGACCTTTGACCTTTATAAATTTGAACATCACCCATGGGTTGCGCCTGGACTAGGACTTCCCTGTTGGCTTATGCAAAAGTCAGTGCTTTATTTCTGTCTCTTGATATGGCCACTTATGTCATAGTGACACCAGTGACCCCTGTGACCTTGACCTTGGGGTGACCTTGACCAAAATGTAATCAGTTCTTCCATACACATTGGGGAACTACTTGGCCAAGTTTGAAGTGATTCCGTGTAGAAATGTGGCCTCTACGTTGTCCACAGACAGACAGACAAACAGAGAAACAAACAAACAAACAAACAAACAAACCGAACCGAAAACATAACCTCCGCCGCTTGGCGGAGGTAATAATAATAATAATAATAATGTGTAATCTTTCTCAAAAAGGATGTTTAGGTTTTCGAAACTACAACATGAGCTTTTCAGCACGCACAATATTCTCTCTCTCTCTCTCTCTCTCTCTCTCTCTCTCTCTCTCTCTCTCTCTCTCTCTCTCTCTCTCTCTCTCTCTCTCTCTCTTTACAGAATCAACTAATGTTATTTGTCTCTATATCGTTTAATCAACAAAAAACTTATAAAATATATAATCAATACATATATCAACTAACTCAATATGAATATATCACTTAGGCCATGGGGATCCAACAGGGAAAATGGCCAGTAAGGAAAGGAAATAAGGAAAAATAAAATATTTCAAGAGCAGTGAAATTAAAAAATAAAATTCTGCAATATAAAATCTAGAAAATTTACCAAAAAAAAAAAAAGACGAAGAGAAATAAGGTAGAATAGTGAGCCCGAGTATACCCTCAAGCAAGAAAACTCTAACTCAAGACAGTGGAAGACCATTATACAGAGGCTAAGGCACTACCCAAGACTAGGGAACAATGTTTTGATTTTGGAGTGTCCTCCAAGGAGAGCTGCTCACCATAACATATAATTATATATATATATATATATATATATATATATATATATATATATATATATATATATACATATATGTATATAAATGTGTATATATATATACATACATATATATATATATATATATATAAATTATATACATATATACATATATATACATATATGTATAGAAATGTGTATATATATACATATGTATACATACACACACACACACACACACACATATATATATATATATATATATATATATATATATATATATATATATATGTGTGTGTGTGTGTGTGTGTGTAAAAGATTTGCTGATAGCATTATTTATTCTGGTGATTCTCTACATTTACACAAGTGATTATGATGAGCTCTTATTTCATTGAAGCTAATTCCATCCTCATGCTCACATTAGTCTAACAAATAATACAACATATTTGACCACAGTTTATTTCAACATATAATAGACTTTCAAGTTCCTCTCTCATGATGAAAGCATGGTTAAAGATGATCAAAATAAAGGCAAGTTACAAGAGAACTTTTGGAAAGTGAAGAGAACGCATTCCAAGAGTTAGTGGATATGTTGCAAAATCCTTCCTTGCATAGAGCTGTTGCAATGAATAATACAGAAGACGGCCATGAATAACCTAAACATAACAAGGGTAAAAAACACAACTGGTCGATGTAAATGTTTATCCCAAATGAGTTAAAGGTAGAACGAAAAAAAAAAAATTAATATCAAACTTTCATCAGGACAATAAAGACTATTGTCATGCTCAAAGGAATAAAAACTCAAAATCTTTGAGTTCCTGATAAATAGAACTTAAAAGTCCCATAGATACCTGTTGCACAATATCTCTAACAGGAATAAAAGTATGAATGTTGGTTTACACCAAAAATAAAAGAGCAGCCTCATCAGCCCTAGCCTAACTTGTTTGTTTCCCGCTCACTACAAATCAAAATAAGTTTACAATATCTTAACATTAAACATTATTATGTGAAATTTTATCATTTAACTCCCAAATTTAAGATTCACTGTTTTCATTGGATTAAATGATATATTTAACAAATTAATTCATATT
>NW_027171650.1:872500-890000 GCF_036898095.1 Palaemon carinicauda
TTTTGGAAGGTTCTATCACAATGGGTGTGCATTTATAGACGCAAACATCACAGACGAAGCTAAAGAAAAATTTCAATGGCTTTGCCCTAATTGTGTAGATGAAGCCAAGTCAAAATAGCCATGACGAATATGTCGAAAATGGAGTATTGAAATACCTGCACAAAAAGTATGGCAACCCAACATACCTATAATGCAAGCAGTAAGACAACTAAAAATAGTAGGTCAAAAGCCTTTAATGCAAGAGGCAAGGTACCTTAAAACAAAGGTCCAAGAAAATCTAATGCTAAACGTATGGCAGATGAAAAAGAAGAGGTAAAAAAAAATCATCGAAAACTAGAAGTATGGCAACTCAAAATAGAGGTAGAAAAATCTGATGCTAGAAGTATGGCACTCAAAACATGCTTGAAGAATGGCTCCTCAAAATAGAGGCCAAGGAACATCAATAATAGAAGTAGGGAAGCTAAAAACAGAGGTCAAAGAAAATCTAGTGCTAAAAGTACGGCACCTGAAAACAGAGGTCAAAGAATATCTAATGCTACAGGTATGGCACCTCAAAACAGAGGCAAAAAATTATCTAATACTACAAGTATGGCACTTCAAAAAAGAGGCCATAGAACATCCAATTCTAATTGTATGGCACCCTAAAAAAAAAAAAAGAAAAAAAAAAAAAAAAAAAAAAAAAAAAAAAAAAAAAAAAAAAAAAAAATCTAATGCTAGAAGTACGGCACCTCAAAACAGAGGTCAAATATCACATAATGCTAGAAGTATGGCACCTCAAAATACAGGTCAGAGAACATCCAATGCTACAGGTATGACACGTCAAAACAGATGTCATAGAACATCTAATCATAGATATATCGCACCTCAAAGAGAGATCAAAGAACATCTATGGCTATGAATATGGCACCTCAAAACGAGGTCAAAAATTATTTAATGCTAAAAATATGGCACTTCAAAAGGGTAGGTAAAAGAACGCCTAATCCTAGAAGTATGGTATATCAAAACACAGTTTGAAGAACATCTAATGCTACAAGTACGGCACCTCAAAACAGAGGTCAAAGAACATCTAATGCTTGAATTATTGACCCTCAAAGCAGAAGTCATAGAACATTCAATACTAATTGTATGGTACCTCAAAACAGAGGTTAAATAATATCTAATGCTAGAAAAAGGGTACCTGAAAACAGAGGTCAAAGAACATCTGACGCTAGAAGTATGGCACCTCAAAAGTAATAGAACATCCAATGCTTCAAGTATTGTACCTTAAAACAAATGTCAAAGAACATCTAATACTAAAAGTATAGTATCTCAAAACAGAGATGAGAAAACATCCAACTCTAGAGTATGACACCTCA
Source organism: Palaemon carinicauda (assembly GCF_036898095.1). NCBI lineage: Eukaryota > Metazoa > Arthropoda > Malacostraca > Decapoda > Palaemonidae > Palaemon > Palaemon carinicauda. The sequence continues at coordinate 873,856 of NW_027171650.1, forward strand.
AAAGAGAGGTCAAGGAGCATCTAATGATAGAAGTATGGTACTTCAAAAGGGGAGTCAAAGAACAGCTAACGATATACGTATGGCTCATCTAAAGAGAGGTCAAATAACATATAATGCTAGAAGTATGGCCCTTCAAAAGAGAGGTCAAGGAACATCTAATGCTAAAAGTATGGCCCTTCAAAAGAGAGGTCAAAGAACATTTAATGATATACGTATGGTACTTTAAAAGAGAGATCAAAGAACATCCAATACTACAAGTATGGCACTTCAAAAGAGAGATAAAAAAATTTAATGCTATAAGTATGGTATCTCAAAACAGAGGTCAGAGAAAATCCAATGCTAGAAGTATGGGACTTCAAAACAAAGGTCAAAGATCATCTATTTCTATAATTATGCTACTTAAAAACAGAGGCTAAAGATCCTCTGATGCTAGAAGTATAACACTTCTTAAGAAAGGTCAAAGAACACATATTATAACTATTGTATCTCAAAACAGAGGTCAAAGAACATCCAATTCTAAAAGTAAGGCACTTCCTAGCATATGTTAAAGAACATGTAAAGTCAGAAGTACGGAACTTCAAAACATAGGTCAAAGAACATCCAATGATAGAAGTATGGAACTTCAAAAGAGATGTTAAAGAATATCAAATACTAAAAGTATGGCACTTAAAAAAAGAGGTCAAAGAACATCTAATGTCATAAGTATTGTATTTCAAAACTGAGGTCAGAAAACATCCAATAATACAAGTATGGAACCTCAAAACAGAGGTCAAATAACATCTAATGCTTGAAGTATGGAACTTCAACACAGATGTTAAAGAACATATAATGCTAGAATTATGACACTTCAAAAGAGAAGTCAAAGAACATCTAATGTTATGAGTATGGTATCTCAAAACAGAGGTCATAGAACATACAATGCTACAAGTATGGCCCCAAATATGTTAAATAACATCTAATAATAAAAATATGGCACTTCGAAATATCAGCCAAAGTTATGGTGCTCATTGCAAGCTGAAATGATAGTCATAGAAATGATGGTTTATTGAAAATTGTTTATAGCATAAAAAACTGTACAATGTATATGAACTTAATTCACCTATTTACCTTAAAAATTATAACAACAATAAAAAAGGTAAACTGACGAATCGAGTGTATATGATATATATCTTTTTATGCAGTAAACTTTTCAATAAACCCTAATTCCTTTGACTATCATACAATGGATTAAATGTATAAAAACCAAAGACTCCTATGTTAATTCAATGGAGAAAATCAGCCAAGCACCTCCAATGACATCACGGCATTAGCTCCGCCCCCACCGCCTGACCCAATTGATAATTTCTAAGAAAATGGTATTTTTCCTAACATACTTACTACGTCCCAGAGGAGATGTAAACATCTCACAGAGAAAAATTACATTGGACACACTACACAACAGTCCGAAGATGGAGGCTGGAACACAAAAATCAGGGACAATAAACCAACACTATTTAAATGTCACGACCGGAAACCCTCCCTGAAAGAATTAATCAATGAAACTCAGATATGTTCACAGGGAGAGCCACTAAGGTAGACTTACAATAGCTGAAGCTTTAAGAATCCCCTCTCCAAGCACCTACTTATAAAAAAAAGAAAAAAAAGCGAGATTTAAATTCAAGCACAAAGCAACATGGATAATCCTTGTAGTGCAGGTCAGGGCATGTGTCTAGAAGGTGCAGGAATATATATATATATATATATATATATATATATATATATATATATATATATATATATATATGTATGTATATATATACATATATATATATATATATATATATATATATATATATATATATATATATATATATGTATGTATATATATACATATATATATATATATATATATATATATATATATATATATATATATATAAATATATATATATATATACACATATATATAAACATATTTACATAGAAGTTTATATATATATATATATATATATATATATATATATATATATATATATATGTGTATATATATATGTGTATATAAATGTGTATATATTTATATATATATATATATATATATATATATATATATATGTATATATATATATATATATATATATATATATATATATATATATATACAGTATATGTTTGTATATGTGAGTGTGTGTAAGTATGTAACTAACCATTATCATCTTCATAATCTTCTGAATTTTGAAAAATAATCACCTTTTCGTTTTTAGTTTTTGGAATGTTTAATTTCTTTAGAGTATAATCTCAACAAAATTAATCATATTATTTGCAGAAGCTCATGTATAATAGCAATTGTGAACTTGAGTAAACGAGTAATCACTTGATAAAGACAGTTTTATAGTGAATAGGAAGGAATAATCAATCTTTTATTAAAACAAAGGATTATGTCTGAAAACTTAAATAGGCTGAGGAAATAAGAGGATTCCTGTAAGAAACACCTTGACACCACTAAGGCCATCGAATTCGATGAGGATTATATATATATATATACTGTATATATATATATATATATATATATATATATATATATATATATATATATATATATATATATATATATATATAGAATATACAAATACACATACCCACATATACATATACATTATAAATATATATATAGGCCTATATATATATACATATATATATATATATATATACATATATATATATATATATATATATATATATACATATATATATACATATATATATACATATATATATATATATATATATATATATATACATATATATATATTTATATATATATATATATATATATAATGTGTGTATATGTCAATGTTTCTGTGTATGAAGAAATTATTTTCAATGTCAAATAGACAACAAAATCAAATGTACGACTTCATGAGCTAAAGTTAGCTTCACTCTAATAATCATCCCCCTCAGCCACCATCCCAAAAAACTCAAGGGTTTCCCCTGTTTTCCTTGATCCAAACACATTTTCATTTAACCCAGAGAAAAATCTGGCAATAGGCCCTCTTGGTGGAAAATGGGTCTAGGTTCCTCTGGGAGGTACCAAAGGAGGGCATGTTGGGGGTACCAAGAACCCGTGAAGAATCGCAGGAGTTGCTGCCAGCATTCAACTTCATTTAACTTAATATTAAAAAAAGACAGTTCCTTCTCCTGCCTTCCAAAATCCCTTGAAGACACAAGACCCACGGAAACTGACATCTGAAACTCCGGAGACTTTTACTTCTCACCAAAGTTACACACTGTCTCCAGGGAATGATATAATGGATGGTAGAAGGGTTCGCTAAATCTACCTAAAATTCTGAGGGAGTATTATTACTAATCTCTAAAAGAAGGTGGGGTCAATAACAGGGTTCATCAGTGGCCTTATGCCAGTGCACTGGGAAACATTACCACCAGAGGGACGGCTGATATCTTGCAATAACCGGCGATGGTTGAAGTGGAAAAATATGAAAGATTTTCTTTTAATAATTTCCAAGTCATCGTTGGCCTTGAATATAGTTTTATTCTTTGAGGAAAAACTCGGTAACCTCAAGTCTCCAAGATCCAGATACCTATTTAGAAGGAAGTCTTCATGATCATCATAAATTTCTTAGCTGTCCTTTTTTCATAGTAATCTCGTGCTTAATGGTTTCCTAGAACCATAATATCAGGCCATATAGCCCACATCCTATAAATCAAACCATGATTCTAAACAAATAAAAAACCGAAGCCACTCAGTTTAGATCCAAAAGAGGTCTCCAAATGAAGAGATGATCAGAACCTCAATGTCCACCATTTCAAAGGAAGTAATGGAAGACTTCCTTCTATATCTGAATATGGCACATTTCCTGAGTTCAACTTGTTCCAAAATTATTTTGAAGCTCTCATAATGCTATAATTTTTCTTAAATATTGAAAATATTTATCTGAATCACAATCAAAAGTAATGGTTGATTGCAAATATCAGCATTACAAATAAAATTAATGCAATACTTTAGTGAAATTTACATAATGATTTCTAATCTTTTTATCAGTAAAATATCAATCCAAAGATACCCAACAATTTCCTTCTACTCATATTCCCTCGCTGGACTCTTCTCGGTGCACTTTCATGGCCATCATCTCTTTGATCTTCTAGATTTTGACTTTATAGCTACAATGGAATGTGTGAAAGAATGAACGCTTATTCAAATTTACAAATTGGTACAAAGTCATTTCCGGTCTCGTCTTGGCAAGACGTTTGGTCATAATGATTACAAAAAAAAAAAAAACTTATGTGAAAATGGTAATGAATACGCAAGAGAAAGATGTTGAAATGGTAACGTAGGAAACGGAAGATATCTAATTAGTAAAAAAAAAAGAAAAAAAAAAAAAAAAAAAACTTATCACACACTAATGGATAGTTGGCTTTTCTGTGGATCTTCGGCTGGGGGTGAAGGGTGAGGGGATGAGGATAGGATGTGATTGTTGTTGAATGTTTCACAACAAGATGTGTCTATAGACGCAAACATCAGTGGTAAAGCTAAAGAAAAAAAATCAGTGGCTCTGCCCTAATTATGTAGATGAAGCCAAGTCAAAATAAACATGACGAATACGTCAAAAATGGATTATTGAAATATCTGTACTAAAAGTATGGCACCCCAACAAACCTCTAATGCAAGATGTAAGGTACCTTAAAATAAAGGTCCAGAAAAATCTAATGTTAAAAGTATGGTACCTGAAAAAGGAGGTAAAAAACATTATTGCTAGAAGTAAGGTACTCAACATAGAAGTCAAAAGATCATCTAATTCTGGGAGTATGGCACCTCATAAAGGATCAGGGAACATCATATGCTTGAAGTATGGCTCCTCAAAATAGTGTTCCAAGAACATTTAATGCTTGAAGTATGGCACCTCAAAACAGAGGTCATACAACATCTAATCATAGAAGTATCGCACCTTAAAGATAGGTCAAAGAACATCTGTTGCTAAAGATATGGCACCTCAAAATGAGGGAAAAGATCATCTAATGCTAGAAATATGGCACATGAAAACGACGTCTATGATAATTTTATGCTAGAAATATGACACCTCAAAACAGAAGGTAAAAGAACGCCTAATCCAAGAAATATGGCACATCAAAACACAGTTTAAAGCCCATCTAATACTAAAATTACGGCACCTCAAAACAGAGGTTAATGAGCATTTAATGCTACAAACACAGTACCTGAAAACAGAGGCTATAGAACATCTAATGCTAGAAGTATGGTATTTTAAAAGAGAGGTCAATGAACATCTAAGAAAATACGTATGGCACATAAAAGTACAGGTCAAATAACATCTAATGCTAAAAGTAGGACACTTAACGAAGAGGTCAAAAAACATCTAATGATATAATTATGGCACCTCAAAACATATATCAAAGAACATCTAAGGCTAGAAGTATGGCGCTTCAAATGAGAGGTCAAAGAACATCTAATGATATACGAACGATATCTTCAAACAGAGGTCAGAGAACATCCAATGCTACAAGTATGGCACTTCAAAACCGAGGTCAAAGAACATCTATTGATATAAGCATGCTACTTCACAACAGTGGTCAAAGAATATCTAATGCTAAAAGTACAGCACTTCCTAGCAGATGTTAAAGAACATCCAATGATATAAGTATAGCACTTCAAAACAGATGTTAAAGAACATCCAATGATAGAAGTATTACATCTGAAAACAAAGAGCAAATAACATTTAATGTTAGAAGTATGGCACTTCTAAAGAGGTCAAAGAACATCTAATGATATAAGTGTAGCAAGTCATAACAGATGTTTCTTTGACTATTGGTTTTGTTGAATGTTTGATTTTGATTTTTCTGCGGCTCTCTGCATTATCCCCCCCCCCCCAGGTACACGTCTTATTTGGCCTGACGAGGGCTCTTGGAGAGCCCACAAGAAAAGTGATCATTTTATATATACCTTGCTCCCTTGCATTAACAGTACTTTCCAACAGTCTGTTCTTAGATAACTGCTTTTTTAGAAAAGTCTAATTGGAGGGCCAAAATAATAGCCATAGATATCAGACAAAATTCATGATGATAATGAAATAGAGGACGAGGAGCAAGGAGGGGTAGAACTAGAGGAAGTGGTCATCTTAACGGAGTAGTAGACTTAGGGGAAGGGGTAGACCCAAGGAGTATTGGAACACCTAGAGGAAAGGGTAAACCTAAGGAAGGGGTGGACCTAGAGGAAGGGGTAGACTTAAGGGAGGAGTAGACATAGGGGAATGGATAGACCAAAGGAGTTGGGCTAGACCTAGAGGAAGGGACAGACCTAGGGGACGGGAAGACCTAGAGGAAGGGATAGACCTATGGGAGGGATAAACCTAGAAAAAGGGGTAGACCTAAAGTAGGGGTAGACTTTTGGAAAGGGGAAGACTAAACAGGAAGAGTAGACTTAGGGAAGAGGGTAGACAAAGGGGGAAGGGGTAGACCTAGAGGAAGGGATAAACCTAGGGGAGGGGTAGAACTATAGGATGTGGTAGACCTACGGGAGTATTATATTAGGGGAATGGGTAGACCAAGGGGGGAAGAGTAAACCTGAAGGAATAGGTAGACCTAGGCAAGGGACAGACCTACAGGAAAGGATAAACCTAGGGGAGGGAAAACCTAAATGAAGAGGTACACCTAAGGGAGGAGTAGAATTAGGGAAATAAGTAGACCAAGGGGGGAGGGGTAGACCTAGAGGAAGTGATAGACCTACGGTAGGGTGGAACTAGAAGTGATAGACCTAAGGGAGTAATAGACTTAGTGGAATGGGCAGACCAAAGGGGTAGGGGTACACCTATAGGGAAGGGTAACCCTATGGAGGGGATAGACCTAAGAGAGGACTAGACTTAGGGAAATGGATAGACCAGGGGGTTGGGGTAGACCTAGAGGATGGGACAGGTGTAGAAACCTACAGGAAATGTCAGCCCTAGAAAAGGGATGAACTTAGAGGAATGAGTAGACCTATGGGAGGAGTAAACTTCGGGAATGGGTAGAGCAAAGAGGTAGGGGTAGACCTGGAAGAAGGGGTAGACCTAGAGGAGGGGTAGACCTAGATGAAGAGGTAGACCTAGATGAAGAGGTAGACCTAGAGGAGGGCTGTCCCTAGATGAAGGAATAGACCTAGAAGAGTGGTAAAAGTAGACTAAGTGGTAGACCTAGGGAAGTGGTAGACTTAGGGAAATGGGTAAACCAAATGGGTAGGGGTACACCTAGATGGAATGGTAAACCTAGGGAGGGATAGACCTTGATGAACGGGTAGACCTAAGGGAGGAGTAGACTTGGGGAAATGGATAGACCAAGGGGGTTGGGGTAGACCTAGAAGAAGGGGTAGTTCTAGAGGGGGAGAAGACCTGAAGGAAGGGATACCCCTAAGAGAGGGAAACACTTAGAGGAAGGGTTAGACTGAGGGGGGGGGGGGGGAGTACACGTAGGGGAATGGGTAGACTGATGTGGGAGGAATAGACCTAGTGGAAGGGGTAGACCTAGGGGAGGAGTACACACAGAGGAATGGGGAGACCTAAGGGAGGAGTAAAACTAGAGGAAGCAGTAGACCTAAGGGAGTAGTAGACTTAGGGGAATGGGTACACCTAAGGAAGGAGTAAAACTAGAGGAAGCAGTAGACCTAAGAGAGTAGTAGACTTACGGGAATGGGTAGGCCTAAAGGAGGAGTAGACTTAGGGAAATGAATAGACCAAGGGGGTTGGGGTAGACGTAGAGGAAGGGATATACAAAGGGGAGGGGAAGACCTAAAATAAGGGATAGACCTAGGGGAGGGATAAACCTAGAGGAAAGGGTAAACCTGAGGAAGGAGTAGACTTGGGGGAATGGTTACACCAAGGAGATAGGGGTACACCTAGAGGAAGGGGTAGACCTAGGGGAGGAGTAGACCTAGAGGAAGGGGTAGACCTAACGGAGTAGTAGACTTATGGGAATGGGTTAACCAAAGGGGTAGGGGTACATCTAGAGGAAAGGGTTTACCAAAGGAAGGGGTAGACCTAGAGGAAGGGGTAGACGTAAGGGAAGAGTAGAATTAGGGGAAGAGTAGAATTAGGGGAATGGACAGACCAAGGGGTTGGGGTAGACCTAGAGGAAGGGACATACCTAGGGGAGGGGAAAACCTAGAAGAAGTGATAGTTCTAGAGAACGGATAAACCTAGAGGAAAGAGTAAATTTAAGGGAGGAGTGGACTTATGGGAATGGGTACACCAATGAGGTAGGGGTAGACCTAGAGGAAGGGGTAGACCTAGAGGAGGAGTAGACCTAGAGGAAAGGGTAGATATAAGGGAGGAGTAGACTTAGGAAAATTGGTAGAACAAGGGGGAGGGGTAGACCTAGAGGAAAGGATGTAACTAGGGAAGGGGTAGAACTAGAGGAAGTGGTACACCTAAGGGTGTATTAGACTTAGTGGAATAGGTAGACCAAGGGGGGAGGGGTAGACATTGAAGAAGGGCGAGACCTAGGGGAGAGGTAGACATAGAGGAATTGGTAGCCCTAAGAGAGTAGTAGACTTAGGGGAATGGGTAGACTAAAGGGGTAAGTGTACAGCTCGACGAAGGGTAACCTTAGGGGAGGGGTACACATAGAGAAAAGGGGTAGCCCTAAGGTTTGAGTAGATTTAGGGAAATGGACAAACGAAGGGCGTTGGGGTAGACCTAGAGGAAGGGACAGACCTAGGGAAGGGGAAGACCTAGAGGAAGGGATAGACTAGGGGAGGGATAAACATAGAAGAGGTAAACCTAAGGGAGGAGTAGACTCACGGGAAGGGGTAGACCAAGGAGGTAGGGGTAGACTTAGAGGAAGGGGTAAACCTAAAAAAGGGGTAGACCTAGAGGAAGGGGTACACCTAAGGGAGCAGTAGACTTAGGGAAATCGGTAGACCAAAGGGGGAGGGGTAGACCTACAGGAAGGGACATAAGTATGGGAGGGGTAGAAGTATAGGAAATGGTAGACCTAAGGGAGTAATAGACTTAGGGGAATGCGTAGACCAAGAGAGGAGGGGTAGACCTAAAAGAAGGGGGAGTAGTAGACTTAGGGGAAGGCGTAGACCAAGGTAGGAGGGGTACACCTAAATGAAGGGGTGGACCTAAGGGAGGGGAAAACCTAGAGGAAGGGACACACCTAAGGTGGGGATAAACCTAGATGAAGGGGTAGACATAAAGGAGGTGTAGAAATAGGGAAATGGGTAGACCAGGGGGTGTGTTACACAGAGATGAAGGGATAGACCTACAGGAAAGGTAGAACAAGACGAAGTGATAGACCTCAGGGAGTAATAGACTTAGTGGAAAGGGTATACCAAAAGAATAAGGGTACACCTAGGGGTAAAGGTAAATCTAGGGGAGGAGTACCTTAGAGAGAAGGGTAGACCTAAGTGAAGAGTAGACTTAAGGAAATGGATAGCCTAAGGAGGTTGGAGAAGACCTAGAGGAAGGGGAAGACCTAGGGGAGGAATAGACCTAGAGGAAGGGTTAGACCTGGTGGAGGGCTGGCCCTAGAGGAAGGGATAGAACTAGAGGAAGGGTAGAACTAGAATAAGGGGTTAACCTAAGAGAGGAGTAGACTTAGGGGAATTTGTAGACATAAGGGGTAGGGGTAGAAATAGAGGAAGGGATAGACCTAGGAAAGGGGTACAGCTAGAGGAAGGGGTAGGCCTAATGGAGGAGTAGACTTAGGGGAATGGGTACACAAAAGGGGGAGAGGTAGCCCTAGAGGAAGGGCTAGACCTAAAATAATTGGTAAAACTAGGGGAGGGGTAGACATAGGGGAAGCAGTAGAACTAGAGGAGGGGATAGACCAAGGGGGAGGGGTGACTAAGGATTAGGTTGACCTAGGGAAAGGGGTATAACTAAAGGAAGGGGTAGACCATTGTAGGAGGGGTGACATAAAGGATGAGGTACACCTAGGGGAAGGGGTAAAACAAGAGGAAGGGGTAGACCAAGGGAGGAGGGATGTAAAGGAAGGGAGTAGACCAAGGGAGGAGGGGTGACATAAAGAAAGAGTTACCCCTAGGGTAGGGGTAGTCCTTGGATGAGGGGTATACCTAGAAGTAGGGGTAGACCATGGGGAGGGGTAGACCTAAGGGAAGGGGTACACCTAGAGGAAGGTGTATACCTAGAGGAAGGAGTAGATCTAGGAGAGGGGTACAATTAAGGAAGAGGTACACCTAGGGGAGGGGTAGACCTAGGAGAGGGGTAGGACAAGGGAGGAGGGCTGACATAAAGGATGGGATAGACTTAGGGGAAAGTTTGACCTTGGGGAAGAGTAGACCTAGAGGAAGGGGTAGACCTAAGGGAGAGGTAGATCTATAGGGAAGGGTACACTTGAAGGATGGGGTAGACTTAGGGGCGGGGTAGACCAAGTTTGGATGGGTACACCTAGAGGAAGAGGTAGATCTAAGTGAGGGGTAGATCTTGAGGAAGGGGTAGACCTAAAGGAGGGGTACCCCTAGGGGAAGGGGTAGACCTAAAGGAACGAGTAGATCAAGAGAAGATGGGTGACATAGAGGATGGGATAGACATAGGGAAGGGGTAGACCTTGGGGATGGGTTGGACTAGAGGAAGGGGTAAACATAGGGGAAGGGTATATCTAGGGGAAAGGGAACACCTAGGGGAGGGATAGACCTAGAGGAAAGGGTAAACCTAAAGGAAGGGGTAAATCTAGGGAAAGAGGTAGACCTAAGGGGGGTAGACCTAGAGGGAGGAGTAGACTTAAGGAAATAGGTAGACAAGGTGGGGGCACTAGACCTAGAGGAAGGGGTAAACCTAGGGGAGGGATAAGCCTAGGGGAAGGGGTAGACGTAGGGGAAGGAATACACCAAGGTAGGATGGGTGACATGAAGTATGGAATAGAAGTCCTTGGGAAATGGGAAGACAAAGAAAGGGATACACATAATGGAAGGGTAGACCTAGGGGAAGGGTTAGAACTAGAGGAAGGGGTAGACCTAGGAGAGGGGTAGACCTAGGGGATGGAGAAAAACAAGGGAAGAGGGGTGACATAAAGGATGGGGTACCAAAAGGTGAGGGATAGACCTTGGGGAAGGGGTAGACTTGAAGGATGGGATACATAGGAGAGAGGTAGACCTTGAGGAAGGGGTAGACATAAGGAGGTAGGGGACGGGGACACTTTGAGGAAGGGGTAGACGTAGAGGAAAGGGTAAACCTAGGGAAGGTAGACCAGAGGGAAGGGGTAGAAATAGAGGAAGGGATAGACCTAGAGAAAGGGGTGACAAAAAGGATGGGATAAACATAAGGGAGGGGTAGACCTTGGGAAAGGGGTAGTTTTAGAGGAAAGGGTAGACCTAGAGGAAGGGGTAGACCTAGGGGAAGAGGTAGATCTAAAGGATGAGGTAGACCTAGGGGAGAGGCAGACTAAGTTGGGACAGGTACACCTACAGGAAGGGGTAGACCTAGAGGAAGGGGTAGGCCTAGGTGAGGGGTACACCTAGGGGAATGGTTAAACCAATAGGGGTAGATCATGGTGGGAGGGGTAGACCTAGAGAAATGTGTATGCCCAGAGGAAGGAGTAGACCTTGGGGGAAGGGTATACCTAGGTGGAGGGGTAGACCTAGAAGAAGTGGTAGACCTACGGAAGGAGTAGACCTAGGGAAAGAGGTAGACCTATGGGAAGGACTAGACCTAGAAGAGGAGTAGACCTAGAGGAAGGAGTAGACCAAGGAGAGGTAGGCTATACCTAGACCTAAGGGAAGGGATAGCCCTAGAGGAATAGGTAGACCTAGGGAAAGGGTTAAACCAAGGTGCAAGGGGTAGGCTACACCTAGAGGAAGGGGTAGACTTAGGGAAGTGGGACACCTAGGGGAAGGGGTAGCACATAGAAGAAGGGTAGACCTCGAGGAAAGGGTAGACAAAGAGGAAGGAGTATACCTAGAGGAAGGGCTAGACCTAATATATGGGTAGATCTACTGGAAGGGGTAGACAAAGGGGTGAGGGGTAGAACTAGAAGAAGGGGAAGACCTAAAAGAATGAGGAGACCTAGAGGAAGGGGTAGACCTAGGGGAGGAGTTGGCCTAGGTTAAAGGGGTAGACCTAGGGGAAGGGATAGACTTATTGGAAGGGATAGACCTAGGGGAGGGGAAGATTTAGGGGTAGGGGTAGACCAAAGAGGAGGGGTAGACCTAGAGGAAGGGGTAGACGTAGTCGAAGGGGTAGACCTAGGGGAAGGCATAGACATAGAGGAAGGAGTAGACCTAGGGGAAGTGTAGATCTAGGTGAAGGTATAGATCTAGGGAAATGGGTAGACCAAGGGGCGAGAGGTAGACATAGAGGAATGGTTACTTGAAGGAGCCTCCACCTAGGTCTTACGCATGATGCATCGTCGAGAGTTCCACAAAATAAGTGACCTTATAATTGAGTCTTTTTACGAAAATGAAGGGAAACAAAAGACAGCAAGCTAAAAGGGTGTGTCATTACCAACTTAAAAACCTGTTAAACATTTATGGTATCTATACTGTGGCCAGACTGTACTACATTCGATCCATCTCTCTCGTCACGGCTCATTTCGTCTCTGCTGACACAAAGAATAGTCTGGCCTCTTCCTTAAACCTTCTCTCCTTTTCTCATACACTTGACAACACTTAAATTAAATTCTCTCAAGAGGTTACCTACTGCACTGTAATTGTTCCTCTTGTTAAGGGTAGAAGAGACTCTTTAGCTATGGTAAGCAGCTTCTTAAGGAGAACAATCCAAAATCAAACTATTGATCTCTAGTCTTGGGTAGTGCCATAGCCTCTGTACCATGGTCTTCTATTGTATTGGATTAGAGTTCTCTTGCTTGAGGGTACACTCGGGCACACTATTCTATCTTGTTTCTCTTTCTCTTGTTATTTTGAAGTTTTTATAGTTTATATACGAAAGATTTATTTTAAAGTTATTTTTGTTCTTAACTTCGAAATACCAACGCACTATTAGTGAGCTCCAAGTCAACGCAGTGTTGAAAAATCATTCTCATTATTCGTGATAAAAGTACTTTCATAAAGTTCAAACTTTGGAATGATAGTCCTTTCATTAACTTGTTAAGGAAGGTTTTACAGAACAGAATGGCTTTATGTAGTTAAGAGGAAAGCAAAACAATAAGAGGTGCAGAAAATAGGAACAGCTAAATTGCATACAAAATAATTCTCTATCAAAACCCAGGTTATATGATTTGATCAAAATTGCTAATAATAATAATAATAATAATAATAATAATAATAATAACTGAATTAAGGTTGATAAATTCAGCAAAATTTGGCATGTCAATATATATCATATAAAGGTAACTAACGTTTCATGTAGTAATGCAAATTATTATTTTCTTTAACAGATCAATTTATGCCTTTTTAAAAAGAACTATTCAGAGAACAAGTGTTATATGCTGTCTGTACACTAAAGAAATACGCCGCCATTATCGTAATTAATCTTAAGAGAGGCGTCGCGGAAGGCGGCTGTGTGGGTCTCTCGTGATCCTCTTTGGAAATGAAAAATTTATGCAATAAAATCTTTTTCTTGATTGTAATGATTTCTAATTCCCAGTCTTTAAAATATAAAAAAAATACTAAAACTGGTCATTTTAATTTATGAAAAGCAACTTCACTGAAATAGTTTCTCTTAATAAAGAAAAAAAAAATGGCCTAAGATTTTGAACCTGCGAGTCTAAATCCAGGGAAACTGCGAAATTATTTGTACACTTGAATTGATCTTATTTGATGCTGCACAAAAGCAACAATGTTTCTGCGATATCAGGTAGGCCTACAATGAGTCTAAATGAGGGAGGAAGCAAAACCCATAAACATCATGAGGATAATGAGGTAGAGAAAGAGAAGGAAAAATGGATAAGAAGAAGTTAATGATGGGAAGGAAAGAGACTGAAGAGAAGAATTCAACACCAGACCAAAGAAAGCCTGTTGCTGTTTAGCTGGATAACCGGGGGACGTCAGTGACAGGATACTATCTTTCTATCCTGCCTGTCTCGGAACCCCAAACCGAGAGGTAGTCCTGCTTCGGAAGACACCCAAGAGGAAGGATCCTCAACGGAGTCGATTTCTTAGGGCTTGACCCGACCCAGGACTCTCGGAAAACCCGAGTCTCTTTACTTCAGGTTATCCAGGAAGATACAGACATCACTGCCATTACTCGTAAGAAAATCTTCTCTATTTAAGTAGACTCAAATATTTTATGCAAATTTTATAGATTTGTTGATTAATTCATAAAGATTAATAGTTATGGATTTAGTTGCCTTAAATGTTCATAATAATTATCGCTATTTATGAGTTTTAAATAATTTTCTTATCAAATGAATCAATAGTATGTTGGTTAAGGCAAGACACCCGTTGAGCTACTTCGGCTAGAAAGTTATTTGGCTAATTTTCCAGCCAACACAAGATGAATCTCTCCATTGAGTTTTATCGGCCAAGACTGTATAAACAACTTTTTTTTAGATTGAATTTGAAAAACAAATAGTGTATTGATTAAATCATTGATAGAAAAAAATTTGTGTTAATGTACTGTATAAAGAATGAAAATAAAATAAAGAGAAGCTTATAGCATCTTGCTGTTCCAACTAGGGTTTAGCTTAGCTAATAATAATAATAATAATAATAATAATAATAATAATAATAATAATAATAATAATAATTATCAGGTTACGAGGAGACCAAAGGGAGAGCTACCATTTACAGAATAAGAAATGATAAATGAAAAATGAAATTAAGAAAAATAACAGAAAAATGGAAAAATCAAAATGGAAATCTCGTCGACGCAATCCTTGTCCAAAAGAGTTGAAAACATTTCAAAGTAAAACATGACAAGGATTCTTTGATATCGCCCCACTTGAAGAATCTTCTTCAACCCAAGAAAAGACGCTTGAGTTAGGCAGGTGGCTGACTGTTGTGCAAATAGGCTTATTACTAAACCATTTTCTAATCTTTCTTTCTAGTCAATGCCTCACTCTTCCTTATTTCTTCATCATTGGCTTTGATCAACCTGATTTTAGTCTTTATTTAGCGTATTTAAAGAGTCAATCCATGTCCGAAACACAAGTGATTTCCTCTGCTCCTTTCTTGTTGATGCTCCTCTCATTCCGAGCAACTTCTACAGAAGCAAATTAGACCCTCGATTTTAGCAACAAAATGTTTTTATAATTAGTTAGTTATCCCATATAGAAAATAATGAAATCATCTTGGTAATAAATATTTTCTTGATAAATCTATAATTTACATTAATTTCATAATAGGATTTAAATTTTAACGGTTTAATAATAAAAAATCACATAGAAATTTTAAATACTGATATATTATGAAATTATTTAGATGGGTACTGCGCATGAAGGTCCTATGGACGTTGTTGTCTACTACTGTCAGTCCTTTGAAAAATATCCATTTTCTTGCACATAGTAATCTTTTATGTATTACTTATCCTCGAGAGAATACGACCGTCTGTATTACTTATCGTCCAGAGATCTTTAGTGGTAATTAAGAGCGCGGAATAAGACAAGTTTAAACACTTGTGAATAGAGCTTTGTTGAGCGAAGCAATGCTATTCTAATTTGTCCATATTACATATAACACTAAAGGTCAAGTGATAGCAGAAAGGTAAATTAATTAATTATTTCTTATTCACTCTGTACTGTTTAGAATTATTAACTGAATTATAAGAATAGCTAGATTAATTTACAAAAAAGATAAATGTATAATGAATAATGAATGAATAAACAAATAGTTCCCAAATATATATAGATATGTATGTATATATATATATATATATATATATATATATATATATATATATATATATATATATATATATATATATATATATATATATATATATATATATATATATATATATATATATATATATATATATATATATACTTACAAGATTATTTTGTAGAATGTGGCATGAAGAGGCAAAACCTGACGAATGGAAGCTAGAAGTGTTGGTGAAAATGATAAAAAAAAGAGATTTGACTGATTGCAATAACTACAGACCCATCACGCTAGCGTCAGTTTTTATTAAAATATATAGTATACTTATTCTAGAGAGAAAGGAGAAAGGATTAATGAGGAAGAATCATTTAAGTATTTGGGTACTATGACCTTCAATAGGGAGTCGTTAGAACTAGAGTTTAGTGAA
>NW_027171650.1:892500-902500 GCF_036898095.1 Palaemon carinicauda
CTCATGTAAATTTATAATAGGAATTGTAAACTTAAGAAAACCAGTAATGACTTAATAAAGACAGTTTTGTCCAAACATAATTGTAGTCAATAGAATATGAGGAGAAGGAATAATCATTCGTTTAATAAAACAAAGGCTTACGTCGGAAAACTTAAATAGGCTGAGGAATTAAGAGGATTCCTGTAAGAAATACATTGACACCACTACATTAAGGCCACTACTTTCAATAAATATGTGTATATATGCACACACACACACACACACACATATATATATATATATATATATATATATATATATATATATATATGTATATACAGTATATACATACACACACATTATATATATACACACACACACACACACATATATATATATATATATATATATATATATATATATTTATATATAATATATATATATATATATATATATATATATATATATATATATATATATATATATAGTATATACATTATATATATACATATATATATATATATATATATATGTATGTATATACTGTATATATATACCGTATATATAATATATATACATATATATACAGTATATACCGGATTTTGAGCGAAGCGAAAAATCTATTTTTGGGTGAGATGGCCATGTCATCCTGATGGAAGTTCCTATAGGGTAGCTTCCTAGGGTATATTACAACTACGGCGATATTCCCAGAGAATTTACCTTACGGTACCAGAATTCTAACTCCTGGAGCGAATATCCCTCATGAAAGTGATATCGCGACATATCAGAGGACGTATTCTTGACACGCCACATGGCAATCTGCACCCCAAACAGAGATTACGTATCGAGGGGTCAATTGGCAAGAAACGAAATCGGGAAAGAAAAAGGGGGAGCCGCTCCCAAGGCTCCCTGTTCTCCAGTTTCGTAAGCGTGCCTGGCGCCAATCCTGGCGCCATCTGTATTCCTTGTAGCGTACACGAGGTGCTACAGATACTGTATGTAGGGAGGGGTCCTACAGCCTTTTCATAGAAAGGGAAGGGCGGGTCCATCAGGACGACATGGCCATCTCACCCAAAAATAGATTTTTCGCTTCGCTCAAAATCCGTTTTTTGGGCTCAAGCCATGTCGTCCTGATGGAAGTATACCAGAGCATTACTGTATCTGTGGATTCTCAGAACGTGCCGTACTCCCCGGAGGTAATTTTTCCCCGGTCGACTAGACCTAGAGACCTAAGATGTTACCGTTATACATCTTTTCAACTAACTATAAACCATGTTAGAGCTTCCTGCCCCCTACAGGGAAGAGTCCTACTAGACTCTGGAAAAGTCTCGAAGAGTACATATACCTATGTATGAATACCAGGCAAGCTAATATAGTGGTCTCACCCTATATTAAGTAAAGCATAGTTTGTAAAGAACCCCTGCGTCAATATGAAATATCGACCAGTTCTCCGCACAATACTTGTATTGGACAAAGGTTTATATCCGCATAGGAGGAAACTTGTAAAACCGCCACCGTCCCTTTATGGGACGGAGTCCTCCCGTTAAGGGAAAGCATAAACCAATGCAACATAGCTTGCATAAAGGAACAATTCTATTAGAATTATCCCAGATAAAGTACATAGAATGAATGCTCAATTATACCAATAAATTGACACAGGTGAAGGAGACGCAAGGTTCTCAAGAACAAGTTTATTGACAGACAATAAATAGACAGGTTAACAACAATTATATATATATATATATAAGAAGAGGATAACCCAAAACTTTAAGCATAAGTATGATAGTAAACAGAACTTGTTTATCTGAAAGAGAAAAAACATTAATGCCACTTTTAAGATACCGAGGTATCAAAGTCATAAAAGTCTGTATTACAAATCAATCACATTAGCGTTAGAAACGCTCGGCACACATGTCTGCACTTATGCTAGGTTCACCTTTGGAAATGGAACAGTCTACGTGGGCAACTCAGTGCGCTCACTTAGTTTGTAGTACAGTATGTAACTACACACTCACCCTGGAATTAATCATCCCAATTAAAACCACTGTTCCTCGCAGAGTTAAACAGTAGGGTTAACGACGCGACCCACTGCTACCACAGATCTCTTTAGTTCCTCTACTTGCTTCGCATAGTGGCGAAAGAACACTCTGGAAGACTTCCAGCCAGTGTATGAACGGAGATGTTCAAAATCCATACAATTAAAGAAATTTAAGGATAAGGCAACTTTCCTCGGATCGTGACCTGCGGGTGTACTGTCAGGATCCGCTCTGCGAATAAAATATGTGATTTTCGCTCTGAGTTGATTCAGAGATAAATTTGAGCCTGATGTTTCTCCCCTGAATAGTTGACCCCCCTTGAAGTCTGAAGTTCTATGAAGATAGACCTTTAGGCATTCTACTGGACATAGAGATGCATCTTCTTTCAGAGGGCAGATTCTCAGGGACCCCACCTGTTGGTGGGTAACTCATTCTTGGCGAGAAACGTAGGATCCGGAAACAGGTTCAGTTCTCCCCCATCCAGGAACTGAACACGACCTGCCTCTCTCGAAAGGGCTACAATCTCACTAACCCTGGCCCCGGATGCGAGTGCAAATAGGAAAATAACTTTTTGTGTCAAATCCTTTAACGCACACTCCTCATTGCTCAACAGAGAAGCGAAATGAAGAACTTTGTCTAAAGACCATGAAATGGGTTTTGGAGGTGCTGAAGGTCTGATCCTAGCGCAGGCTTTCGGAACTTTATTAAAGATCTCGTTACCGAGGTCGACCTGGAAGGCATATAGAATGGGTCTTGTCAAAGCAGACTTACACGCCGAAATCGTGTTAGCTGCCAACCCTTGACCATGGAGGTGGATGAAGAAAGATAAGCAGAAGTCTGTCGAGATCTCCTGTGGATTCTTCGCCTTGACAAAGTCCACCCATTTTCTCCAAGATGACTCATATTGCCTTCTAGTAGATTTGCACTTATATTCCTCTAGGAAGTCTATGCTGGCTTTCGAAATCCCCAAACACTTTCTCACCGCTAGGGAGAGAAAATCATGAGCTGCAGGGTCTGGGTTTTCTGTAATGAAGCGCAGACAGTCGACTTCTGGACTCGCTGGGTCAGAACTGGATCTGGTAGCGGTACAAACTTCAGCCACAGTTCCAATGCCAGGGGGAACCACACGCTGTTCGGCCACTTGTGGGCCACTATTGCCGCTACCCCCTTGAAGGATCTCAGTTTGTTGAGGACCCTCAACAGAAGGTTGTGAGGAGGGAACAGATAAATCCTGGACCATCTGTTCCAGTCGAGGGACATCGCGTCCACTGCTTCCGCTAAGGGGTCCTCGTACGGGGACACGTACAGGGACAACTTCTTGTTGTCTTTCGTCGCAAAGAGGTCTATCTGCAGTTCTGGGACTTGATTCAGAATGAAGGAGAATGATCCTGCGTCTAAGGACCATTCCGACTCTATCGGTGTGAACCTGGATAGAGCGTCCGCTGTCACATTGCGGACTCCTTGAAGGTGAACTGCCGACAGGTACCACTTCTTCTTTTCCGCCAATCGGAAGATGGCCAACATCACCTGGTTGAGAGGTGGTGACCTCGATCCTTGTCGATTCAAGCATCTCACAACTACCTCGCTGTCCATCACCAACCTTATGTGGATCGAGCGACGCGAGGAGACTTTCTTTAAGGTAAGGAGCACTGCCATAGCTTCTAGAAAGTTTATGTGAAAGGTCTTGAATAGCTTGGACCAAGTCCCCTGGACTTTTTTCCGATGAGAGTGACCTCCCCATCCCTCCTTCGAGGCGTCTGAGTGAATCGTCACCAACGGGGGAGGTGGCTGAAGAAGAACCGACTTCTTTAGATGTCTGGCTTGGGACCAAGGCCTGAGAAGAGTACGTAGCCGAAGCGGAACTGGTCTTCTCAGATCTCTTCGCGCGTTTGATGCATAACTTCTCCAAACTCCGGTTGCATCCTTTAGCTGTGCTCTTAGCACTGGGTCTGTCACCGAAGCAAACTGGAGAGAGCCCAGTACCCTCTCCTGTTCGCGTCTTGATATCCTTTCGGAATCTAGAAGTCTCTTAACAGAACCCGTTATCTCCTTCCTTTTCTTCGCTGGGATGGAGAAACGGTGTGACATTAGGTCGCAGTGGATTCCCAGCCACTGGAACTTTTGAGATAGAGAAAGTCGAGACTTTTTTCTGTTGATCTTGAAGCCTAGATACTCTAGGAACTGGATCACTTGACTGGAAGCTTGCAAGCATTCTGTCTCGGATGCTGCCCACACCAGCCAGTCGTCCAGGTAGGCTACTACCTGAATTCCCTTTTGTTTGAGAGCTACGCTCGCAAGCTTCGTGAAAATCCTTGGGGCTATATTTAGCCCGAATGGCATGGCTCTGAAGGCGTATAGTCTTCGCTGTAGCCTGAACCCTAGGTAGGGGGAGAGTCGACGGTTGATTGGAACGTGCCAATAGGCGTCTGACAAGTCTATAGAGACGGAAAATGCCCTCTTGGGCAGTAAGGTCCTTATGTGTTGCAGTGTTAGCATCTTGAATTTGCAATTCACTATGAATTTGTTGAGTGGCGACAAGTCCAGAATGACTCTGAGCTTTTCCGAGTCTTTCTTGGGAACACAAAACAGCCTCCCTTGGAATTTGATGGACTTCACCCTTCGGATCACTTTTTTCTCCAACAGTTCTTGAACGTACTCCTCCAGAACGGGGGTGGAGTGTTGGAAAAACCGAAGGCACGGGGGTGGAGTGCTGTACCAGCTCCAGCCCAGTCCGTTCTTGAGTAGGCTGTGGGCCCAGGGATTGAAGGTCCACCGATCCCGAAAATTCTGAAGTCTCCCTCCTACCGGCATCATCTCACTTGGACTGCCGTCCTGAGGTCTTGCCTCCCTGACCGCGACCACCCCTGAATCCCCTTCCCCTTGAGGGGCGCCTAGACGAGCCTCTGGCTGCTCCTCTAGGCTTTGCTCGAAAGTAAGTAGACTGCCCTTCGAACGTTGGGGTGAATGCCGTGGACTGTGTCGACACAGCCTGGGGTACCCACTGGAAAGTGGTCGGGGTTTGTGCCACCATCTGGGGCACTGAAGGCAATGGCAATTGCAGTTGCTGTTGCTGTCTAAGAGGCTTGGCTGGCCGAGACGGTAGCCTAGTCCTCATAGTCTTCCTCTTTGGTTGAGGACCCTCATCCGGGGAAGACTTTCTTTTGTTAGCCAGGCCCCACTTCTGGAGAAGGTTTCTATTCTCCAAGGCGGCCTTATCAACAACTTCTTTGACCAATTCGGAAGGGAAAAGTTCTTTGCCCCAAATGTTGGAGGAGATTAGTTTCCTTGGCTCGTGCCTCACCGAAGCCGAGGTGAACACGAACTCCCTACAATCTCTCCTCGCCCTGACGAAGCTATAAAGATCCTTCGTCACTGTGGCCAGGTGAGTCTTGGCCACTACCATGAACATTTCATGGACTTTGGGGTCACTTGCCATCGTCTCAAGAGTAGTCTGAAGAGACATTGAGGCAGCCAGTCTTTCTTTTGTCTCGAGCTCTCTCCGCAAAAGAAAGTCAGACAGCTTAGGGAGGTCCTCGCCGAACTGACGTCCGGCAATATCAGCCTCCAACTTCCCAACTGAGAACGTAAGATGGACGTCCTTCCAGTCTTTGTGGTCCATAGGCAGGGCCAGCGACAAGGGTTTACACTCCTCCAGGGAGGGGCAAGGCTTGCCGGCCTCGACTGCTTTTAGTACAGCCGCAAACCCTTTCTGTAAAAAGGGGAAGGCTCTAGCAGGAGAGGACACAAAGGAAGGGAGCTTCTTGCTCAATGCAGCTACCTTTGAGTTCGAGAAGCCCCTTTCTTTCCTCGAGGATGAAAGCAAAGCTTGAGCCTTAGCATGGTCCATCACTATGACCTCCTTCGGCTCTGTCTCCTCCTTTGAAGCTGGTTCCTTCCTCAGCCGGATGTAACAGTCCGGATATGACGCCTTGCTGGGCCAGAATTCCACCTCCTCTAGGGGAACTGAACCCAACTTATCCGAGATGACGATCTTACCAGTCGTCATCGGCATGTGCTCAGCATACCTCCATGGGTTAATATCTGAGCACAAGGGAAGGTCTTTCACATTGAGCCTTTTCTGGGGCCCATGTGATGCTGCAAGGCTCTGCATCTGCAGTTCTATTGCAGCCGCCTTCTCCTGATTCTCCTTCTGCATTTGTTGGATCATTCCAACAATGGAGGAGAGGGCCTGTCCCAGCTCTACTGGGAGATCGGACGATGTTGAGGGAATAGGCATCGGGATCTGAACCGGAGTAGCCGACACCTCGTCGGCCTCTTCCTCTACACTGTCTGGGGCTTGAGCTTCATCCTGGCCTCCTGCCAGGAGGTCTTCCTCCAGACGTTCGTCCACATCAGACATCCTGTCATCCAACTGGATGTCTTGCAAAGCGACCGCAACTTCAGCATCCACCTGGGTCTGAACTTGGGGGATCTCCTCTTGAGGCTGGGGAATCACTGCATCAGCTGATGCCTTAGGGAAAAGATACGCCCTCATCTTCTCACTTGGAAGATAAGGTCCAGAGGTGTTCTTCTGGAAGCCCCTTACCCAGATACGAAGCTTCTCCCTTGCTATATCCCTTGATTCCGCCGTCCTAGGAGAATCAAAGGCCTCAGTAATCAGGTTAGTGCACACAGTACATACCTGAGGGTCCCAATACTGGAGATCACCTTTGGAGACAGCGCATGTTGCGTGCCTCCTACAAAACTCATGTCCGCAGAGGTTCTTACTGCGGACGTTGCAGAAAACACTTCCGCACTTCGGAGGGTCCTCCTGTAAAGAGAAGAAATTTCCATGAGTATCAAGTGAACTACGTATCACTGGATATGCACAGTTTAGCATAACAATTCAGAAAGGAAAGACACACATTTGTGTTTCCTTCACAACCAATTGCTGCAGCCTTCCACATAATAAAATCGTATGGTTAATCTCTTCTAGAATAACCAATGAAAAGTTTCCAGAGGAAACAGGTGTAGCTCACACCTAAGCAATGATTTTAAAATCCTGGATAATAGACAAGAAAGAACTCACTTTCTTATCTGTAAGGCAACAGCAAAGGGCTGTGCAAGACAACACAAAAGTGTTAGAACACACAGTGCTGTACTAAAACTATACTATAGTTTTCTTCTTACAGTATATGCTATACTAAAGAATACTGGTACAGTATAGAAGGTTATGTGCCGGCCGGCACTTGCCGGCCAGCACACACCATAACTAGCTTTAAAGTATACTACTTAACAGCTATAAGGCGGCAGAACTCTGGTTCAAATGCATGTGCCGGCCGGCAACGGCCAATGTTGACCGGCAATGACTGCCGGCCGGCAACTACACAAGGTAGTACCCGGCTGCCGGCCACTACTCATAGCGACCGGCAGACAAGGGCTGACATTAGCCGGCCGGCAAGGTAAACAACCGATGCCGGCCGGCAGCAAAAGAACCAGAGGACTACGACTGCCCGGCTGCCGGCCTCATAGGCCGGCAGCCGGGTCGGGTACAGCACTAGAAGAAAACAGGATGGATGCCGGGATAACAGCGTACACTACCTCCAAGCCCGGCAATCCGAAAGAGTGCATATAAGGAAGGGGAGAATCTAATTCAGGCTTCCTGACCAATGCCGTCTGGCTCTACAGGCAGGCATGGATGAGGGACCAAGGGAGGTCCGGGCAGCACTCAAAGCAGAAGACCCTTGCCGGCCGGCAGCTCTGCCGGCCGGCAAGGGACTGAGTCAATTCCACATCCTAACCTATCCTAGGTCCAGATGTAGAATGACGTACAGTACTGTAATGGCTAGGCCATTACGGAGATAGAGGAGGAAGGGACAAAAGAGGGTCCTACCAACCTTGCTTTAGTGAAGGATCACCCGCAGCCAAGAAAACTCATCTTAGCCTAAGGGAGATCCAAGGAGGGAGGCCAGCAATACTTGCCAGCTCCCAAAGAACCAAAGCAAGGAAGGTGTTGCTACTCCCAGGGAAAGAATCTTATCCTCCCCCGAGAACAGCAACAAGGACTAGTCTGGTAGATCACAAAAGAAGGAATCATCTCGTACAGAAACCTTCGGTAGTGACCTAAGGAGGCTAAGCCTCCTATGTCTGTGTCAGGCCCGCGAGGGAGACTCTACCCCAAGCCAGACAAACACAGGCTTCAGACTAAAAACTCTGTTGTTCTGTCCCTCTCTGAAACCAGACTTACTGGAACAGGAAGGTATAGTAACACCCCAGTATAGTTTTATCGAAAGTTAATTCAGATAAACCACTTAGGGATAAGCCCAAGGCTTAAACGGAGGGAAAGGGATTGCATACCTTCTCCGAAGAAAAGACAGCAACCGGGGAGTATGAGAAGGTATACTAAGGCTCCGTAAGCAACTTAGCCTAGGCACCAAGAGAATCGATTACCTAAATCACCGAAACTCACTCGTATAGCCTACTATCTTGGAAATATTCAACATAATCTTAAATGTATCAAAAACAGCCTAAAGCTTCAATAAAATTTTAATACACTCGGAAAAACCAAAATCATGCATGAAGCACTAGGACCAAACGACTAGGCTACATGGCCTAGTGTAGGCCAGAGTTGGCGAATACTTCGCCAAAATAATACTAAAGCACGAAAGGAAATCCTATGTAACGCTAAATAGCTAAAATTTATTAAAGCAAAACAACCGGGAATGTCGCTCTGGCTAACTATAACTCATACCTAGCGAGCGACAGCGTCCATGACACCTCCAGTAGGCTACGGCTCTTGTAACAAAGATTAAACCTATTAATCACTTAAAAATTTACCAAGAGCCTACATTTATACATAAAAGACATGGTACTCAACTTATCAGAGGCCGACAAAGTTGGAGAAGCCATGAAAAGTCGAATAAATCCAAGATTTGCGAGAAACACAGGAAAAAACACCGAGTTGTTAAGCTACGCAAAAAGGAATACAGATGGCACCAGGATTGGCGCCAGGCACGCTTACGAAACTGGAGAATAGGGAGCCTTGGGAGCGGCTCCCCCTTTTTCTTTCCCGATTTCGTTTCTTGCCAATTGACCCCTCGATACGTAATCTCTGTTTGGGGTGCAGATTGCCATGTGGCGTGTCAAGAATACGTCCTCTGATATGTCGCGATATCCCTTTCATGAGGGATATTCGCTCCAGGAGTTAGAATTCTGGTACCATAAGATAAATTCTCTGGGAATATCGCCGTAGTTGTAATATACCCTAGGAAGCTACCCTATAGGAACTTCCATCAGGATGACATGGCTTGAGCCCAAAAATATATATATATATACAGTATATGTATATATATATACATATATATATATATCTATTTATATAAATACATATAAATATATATTCACTATATATATATATATATATATATATATATATATATATATATATATATATATATATATATATATACCCACACATATATACATATATATATATATATATATATATATATATATATATATATATATATATATATATATATATATTTATTTGTTTATATATATATATATATATATATATATATATATATATATATATATTTATTTGTTTATATATATATATATATATATATATATATATATATATATATATATATATATATATACACACACATAAAGATACATAGATATATATATACCTATATAGGCATACATACAGTATATATATATATATATATATATATATATATATATATATATATATATAAATATATATATATATATATATATATATATATATATATATATATATATATATATATATATAATACATAACAAATCAAATATAAGACTTCATGAGCTGAAGTGAGCTTCATTCTAATAATTATCCTCCTCCACCCCAATCAACAAAAATTCAATTGTTTTCCCTGACCCAAACATATTTTCATTGCCTTAACGCAAAAATCCGGCAATAGGCCCACTTGGTGGAAAATGGGTCTGGGTTCCAAAAACCCGTGATTCCTCCAGAATCACCGGAGGTGCCTCCA
>NW_027171650.1:907500-917500 GCF_036898095.1 Palaemon carinicauda
AGATAATGTAATGTTTTAATTGATAATCATGTTACTTCAATGGCGTAGCCAAAGGGGGGGGGGGGGGGGGGGGAAGGGAAGCAATTCCCCATGAGAGGGGTCTTCTTGCCCACCCCCTCTCAGAATTTAAAGTTTTCATGTCGTTTGTTTTAATATCTCTACTGAAATGATTGAACATCTATATTATGCGATCAAAGTCTGTAAGTTATACAGAGCTCTCAACACTGATATCTACATGTGTTATTTAATACACACTACATGGAGTCAGAAATCGTATAATAATTTACACTTATTTGTTACTAATTAGATAGAAAACAGTAAATTTGGATATGGTCATGGGGAAAAAATACATGTAAAACAGTGCTGCTGAAAAATTGTACAATTGAAACTTAAATCCTATTGCAAATTCTGTGTAAAAAAAAAGTGGCAAAAACTCTGCAGTTGCATTGTATTTCTACTGCTTTGTAAGATGTGTAGGCCTACTGGAACATAGTAATAAATGAGCTGTGCTTTTGCAACTAGATTCAGTATAGTGTTATTACTGGACTATCATCTTGCTGAGTGCATTCAAACTCAAGGTACCACAGAGAAGAATTAAAGTTCAAACTGCATAGTATTATGTCCAGGGAGGGTGACCCCTACACATGATAAGGGGGTTTGACCATATGATTATCCCCCTCCCCCCTAGAAAATCATGAAGCTGTAATGAGGCTGAACTTGAGTCTTCCAACTGATACATCTGATTTTCATGTCTAAGGTCAAAATGGCCATTTTGAATGCATCTCAGACAGTCTCAGAACTGCTGGCTTACAGACCCTCGAAGCGGCATGCACCCATTTTGCGATAAACTGTGAGCGCGACAATTATTTCCATTGAATGCCATGCAGCCCCTGTACATGTCTACCAAGCCAAGGTCTAAATATATAGACCTTTCACCGGGGGAAGACGGCTGCAGTCTTCACGTATGCCCTAACATTGGCCAACGCGGTATCTAGAGGTGATATCTATGGTGAAGGCCTACGAGTGGTTGCCTTTTTTACTCTCACTTTGAAGGGAGAACGAATAATGATTTTGAATGCTATATTTACTATTAAATTTTAGAAATTATTATCATTATAATTATTTTACCTTTGCTTTGTGTGGTTTTGAATAAAAAAATCGATTTATTGATATACATTTTTATTATATCTACAGTATAGTGTTGATATTCATGAAACCATTTTATGTTTTCTTTGTAAAGGTTTCCGAGTCAGAACTAATTCTAGCTATTTCATTGAGAATTGGATAAAACAGATATAAATGATATTGAACTTAGCGAGAAGAAAAAGGACGCCTCACTCTCAATGGAGGAACTTAGGAAAGAGATAAAACGGAAACTGCCAATATATCTTCATAATTGTATTAATTATATATATATATATATATATATATATATATATATATATATATATATATATATATATATATTGTCACTCAAGACATATAATAATAAAGCTTTCTATTTAAAAGTTATTTTCTCAATGTGTTCGACGGGAACAACATAGTCACACTTCTCAGCACATTTCCAATGAAAGTCATTTAGAGGAAACTTATATAAAGACTACAATAAAAACAAGTTTTTCAATATTGTGCCAAAATTATTTCCCGGAACAATTACTGGTAAGCTACTCGTTGGGATTCTTACTGAGCTATTTTCTTACTTGTAATAAGGCGTTTTACAAGCTTCTTTGTATTACTGTTTCCTTTATCAGGTCCCGCCATTACTGAATTAAAACTAAAAATAAAAATTGAAATATGAGAATAGATGACTGTTCAGGGAAGGCGTGGGAGGGGTAGAACTAAGGGGTGTGGTTGACCTATGGGAAGGGGTAGACCTATATGAAGGGACAGACCTAGGGGAGGGGTAGACCTAAGGGAAGGGGTAGATCTGAGGGAGGAGTAGACTTGGGGGAATGGGTAGACCGAGGAACAAGGGGTAGACATTGATGAAGGGTAATATATAGAGGAAGGGTAATACCTAGGGGAGGGGTAGACCAATGGGAAGGGGTACACCAAGTGAGTAGGGGTGGTATAAAGGATGGGATACCCATAGGGAAGGGGATGTCCTTGGGGAAGGCTAGACCCAGTGAAAAGGGTAGACCTAGGGGAGGAGTGGACATAGGGGAAGGAGTAGAACTAGAGGAAGGGGTAGACCTAGGGCAGGGGTAGACCTAGGGGAAGGAGTAGGCCAAGGGAGGAGGGATGACATAATGGATGGGATACCCATAGGGAATGGGTAGACCTTGGGAAAGGGGTAGACCTAGAAGAAGGGGTAGATTTATGGGAAGGGGTAGACCAAAGAGAGGAGTAGACTTGGGGGAATGGGTAGACCAAAGGGAGAAGTAGACTTGGGGGAATGGGTAGACCAAGAAGCGAGGGGTAGACCTAGAGGAAGGGTAATACCTAGGAGAGGGGTAGACGTTGGGAAATGGGTAGACATAGAGTAAGGGGTAGACATAGGGGAAGGGGTAGACCTAAGGGAGGAGCAGACTTGAGGGAATGGGTAGACCAAGGAGCGAGGGGTATACCTAGAGGGAGGGTAATACCTAAGATAGGGGTAGACCTTAGGGAAGGGGTAGACCTAGGGGGAGAAGTAGACCAAGGGAGGAGGTGTGACATAAAGGATGGGATACCCATAGTGAAAGGGTACATGTTGGGGAAGGGGTATACCTAGTGAAAGGGGTAAACCTAGGGGAGGGGTAGAACTAATGGAAGGGATAGAACTAGAGGAAGGGGTAGACCTAGGGGATGGTTAGACCTTGGGGAAGGTGTAGACCAAGGAAAGAGGGGTGACATAAAGGATGGGATACTCAAGGGGAATGGGTAGACCTTGAGAAAGGGATAGACCTAGAGGAAGAGGTAGACGTAGGGGAAGGGGTAGACCTAAAGGATGGGGTAGACCTAGGGGAGAAGTAGACCTAGGGGAGAGGTAGACCAAGTTAGGACGGGTGCACCTAGAGGAAGGGGTAGACCTAGGGGAAGGTAGACTCAGGGTAAGGGGTAGGACAGGTGCACCTAGAGGAAGGGGTAGGCAGACTCAGGGGAAGGGGTAGAACTAGAGAAAGGGATAGACTTAGGGGAAAGAGTAGACAAAGGGAGGAGGGGTGAGATAAACGACGAGGTAGGCCTAGGGTAGGGGTAGTCATTTGGGATGGGGTAGACTTAGAGGAAGGGATAGACCAGAGGAAGGGGTAGACCTAGAGGAAAGGGTAGACCTAGGAGACGGGTATACATAGGGGAATAGGTAGAGCTAGAAGAAGGGGTAGACCTAGGGAGGGGTAGACATGGGGAAGGAGT
Source organism: Palaemon carinicauda (assembly GCF_036898095.1). Lineage (NCBI taxonomy): Eukaryota > Metazoa > Arthropoda > Malacostraca > Decapoda > Palaemonidae > Palaemon > Palaemon carinicauda. Next base: position 910,837 of record NW_027171650.1, read on the forward strand.
AGTCCAAGGAAGAAGACGTGACATAAAGGATGGGATACACAAAAGGAAGGGGTAGACCTAGAGGATGGGGTACACCTAGAGGAAGGGGTAGACCTCAGGGAGGGGTAGACCTAAAGGATGGGGTAGACCTATGGGAGAGATAGACCAAATTGCGACAGGTAAACCTAGAGGAAGGTGTAGACCTAAGTTAGGGGTACACCTAGAAGAAGGAGTGGACCTAGAAGAAGGGGTAGGAATAGGCGAGGTGTCAACCTAGGGGAATGGGTAGACCTAAAGGGGTAGATCAAGAAGGGAGGGGTAGACATAGAAGAAGGTGTAGACCTAGAGTAAGGGGTAGACCTAGTGGGGGTTAGATCTAAGGGAGATGTAGACCTAGATGAGTGGTAGACCTAGGGGAAGGGTAGACTTAGGGGAAGTGGTAGAGCTAGGGGAAGGGGTACACCTGGGGGAAGGGTTAGACCTAGGAAAGGGGTAGACCTAGGGGAACGACTAGACCAAGGGGAGGTAGACCTTGACCTAAGGGAAGGTGTAGACCTAGAAAAATGGGTAGACCTTGGGGAAGGGGTAGACCAAGGTAGGAGGAATACATCTAAAGGAAAGGGTACACCTAGGTGAGGGGTAGACATAGAGGAAGGAGTAGACCTAAGAGAGGCAAAAGCCTCTAGAAATGGGTAGACCTAGAGGAAGGGGTAGATCTACTGGAAGTGGGAGGCCTATGGGAGGGGTTGATCTAGGCAGAAGGAGTAGACCATATGGGGTTTTAAACCTAGAGGAAGGGGTAAACTTAGGGAAAGGTGTAGTAGGGAAATGGTAGACCTAGGGGAAGGGATGGACCTTAAGGAAAGAGTAGACCTAGAGGAAGGGGAAAACCTAGTTAAAAGGGTAGACCTAGGGGAAAGTGTAGACAAAAGGGTGAGGGGTAGAACTAAAGGAAGGAGGAGACCTAGAAGAAGGAGGAGACCTAGCGGAAGGGGTCGACTTAGAGGAAGGGGTAGAACTATAGAAAAGGGTAGACCTAGGGGGTAGATCTAGGGGAAGAGGTATACCAAGGGGGAAGGGTAGACCTAGAGGAAGAGATTGACTTATGGGAAGGGGTAGATTTAGGCGAAGGGATAGACCGATGGGGAGGGGTAGAAGTAAAGGAAGGGGTGGACGTAGGGTGGAGTAGACCTAGGGAAAGAGGTAGACGTAGAAGACGGGGTAGATCTAGGGGAAGGTGTAGATCTAGGGAAAGGGGTACACCAAGGGGGGAGAGGTAGATCTAGAGGGGGTTACTTGAAGGAGCCTCCGCACGAGGTCTTACGCATGATGCATCGTCGAGAGTACCAGGAAGTAAGTGATGTTATAATTGAATCTTTTTACGAAAATGAGACTAAACAAGGGTGTATCGTTACCAACTTAAAAATCTGTTAAACGTTTATGTTACCATCTATATTCTAGCCGGACAGTACTGTATTCGATCCATCTCTCTGGTTACGGCTCATTTCTAGTTTCTCGACACATACACAGAATAGTCTGGCATATTCTTCACATATTCTCCTTCCTCGTACACTTGACAACACTGAAAATACCAATCAATTCTTCTCTCAAGAGGTTAACTATAGGTAGCTATGCTTATCTCAACTAAGATCCAGGTAGACCGAGATTACATTAATATCAAACTTTCTTCAAGATACTAAAGATTTCTGTTATGCTCAAGGGAATACAAACTTACAGTCTTTGAGTCCTTAATAGATAGAACCCAAAGGCCCCATGGACACCTGTTGCCCAATAGCTCTAATTGCAATGTTCGAGAAAATATTGGTTTACACCAAAAATAAAATTGTTAAACCAGAAGATAAAGAAGAACCAACTACCGTGTTTCACGCTCACTACAGTTCAAAATAAGTTTAAAATATCCTAACCTTGAAAATTAGTATGTGAATTTTCTATGATTTAACTCCCAAATTTGAAATCCCCTTTTTTCATTGGATTAGATGATATATTTAACAAATTAATTCATGTTTTCCCGAAGATTCAATCATTTCTATAATTATACATAAGTGATTATATTAGAATCTTTCGCCCTGAAATCCCTATTGAAGACGATAAAAAAACGGAAGATTCGATGGGTTATTTTGTTGTTTGGAAAAGTTCCTCTGAATAAAGTGAGGAGCAACAAGAAAGGAGCAGAGGAAATCCCAAGTGTTTCAGACATGTATAGACAGTTAGACACTTTAATATGCGGCAATGAAAGAATAAAATCAGTTAGATAAGAAGAAAAGATGAGGAAATAAAGAGGGCCAAGGAAGAGAGCACAACTAGAAAGAATGATTAGGATATGGCTTAGGAAGCGAGTTTGCACAACAAAGAAGAACGGTTTCCTGACCTCGGAAAACGGATTCTAGTAACGACAAATTTTTTTTTTTTTTGGACGAATTTTATGCGACCAATAACAAAATGTACACAATAGGTATCATAAATATCGGTAGGCCTATGTGGTGAATTTACCAAAGCACACTGACGATGATTATTCTTTGCTACAAACTCATTCGCAATATCGATCAATTAAAAGCTCCGGGTTTGTCAAGCCTATTATGTTTTTCCTTACGATTTATTATATCTATCATTTGTTCTTCAGTTACAATTTTATCTTTTTATTTCAAAGGCTTATAAGTTTTTAATTTCGTCTAATTTCTAGTTTGCAGAAGACAATTATCTAATGTTTTATTTGATAATTATGTTACTTGTCTTTGGTTAACACTATGGTGATAAGGTATGAATATAAAAACCCCAAGAACAGAAAAGTACAGAATTGGTGATACTACAGTGACTATGAATGATCAAGGTATCTATTATTTTATTTCTATTGGCAAAACGATATATATATATATATATATATATATATATATATATATATATATATGTATATATATATATATATATATATATATATAAATATATAAATATGAATATAAATCTATAAATATAAATATATATAAAATATATATATATATATATATATATATATATATATATATATATATATATATATATATATATATATATTTATATATATTTATATTTCCTTGGATAAATCCAAGGAAATTCTCTTTCACACAAACTGATTTTCCTCTAAATAGTTTATCGCTACATAACTTCTTCTCTAAAATTTGTCCCCCATGTGCAGACTCTGGAGTTAAATCAAGCATTATGACGTAATACTTAACTCCTTGAAAGAAATTCAGCAAGGTGCTTCTTGCAGTAAATGCAATACTTTGGATGAATTCATATTGAACTTCAGCAAACAAATATGAAGGGGACTTTGGATTTTAACAGACATAGTCCAGATAGTTTCTTTTATAAAAAAAACCCATCAGACTCTGATATTAGTTATAAACGTCCTCTGGAATTTACAGTATTATTTTCATGTTTCAGTGGCGATTACCCAGAATATTGTCAATGTAAACTATCAGTGCTAAATCTTGTTCTGCCATATATCAAATACAGTGCAGATTTCTGAAGGATTGTCACCACTTTCCTTTTCTTTGGCAATCTGTTTGTCAATTAGTCCTTCCTTTTTAAAAAGGTGTCCTTCCATTTCCTTTCATCTTGTGAAAGAATCACGATGTCGATGTCACTGACCATTTCAGGTGCAAAGATATTTTCTAAGAGGAGAAGGCGGCATTTTCCAACTGCTAAACCCCCTCCCCCCAAGCTCTAGTAAGGAACAGTGGCTGGTGGTCTTAGTTAAGGGAAAAACTTGAGAAAAATAGACATAAATCCAAATATCTGCACTTTTGACAAGAGAATAGGCTAATCAAGAAAGAAGTACTTTTTAAGCTTAAAATCTGTTGTTTGTCTGATTGTAAGCATATCAAGGATAGTGGCTCCTAAACATCCAGATCTCAGCATTGATAATATTTCTTTAACTCTGTATGACTTTTAAAATTTCAAGTGTCATTCTAGTCGGCAAATCTACTTTTGTAAAACACATTGGGTCTGTGTCTTCTTCACTTGCACAAAAAAAAAAAAAAAAAAAAAAAAAAAATTGGCTTATTGAGAAGGTCTTTTAAGATTTTCGGTGATCAATCTTTTCTGAAGTGTTTTAATTCTCCTGTCTAGTCTTCAGCTGCTGATGCTCATCTTACCTTGTTGGACAGGAACTTACAATCTATTAAATATCTTATTCCAGATCTAGATATTAATTTTTGGTATTGTCGTTCGCATGTTGCATGGGATTTTCATAATTCTGATCACCCATTACATTCAGATCTTCCTGGACAGTTCCATCCTGTTCGTAATACTAGGCATGAAATTAATTGTAATAGTCAGGCTTTCACAGTATTCTAAACGTTTTATTCCAGCTGTGACCAAGCTGTGGAATGATCTTCATAATCTGGTAGTTGAATCGGTAAAACTTCAAAAGTTCAAACTTGCGGCAAATGTTGAACAGTATGTTTATAGATTATGAATGAAATATTTTTTTTTCGATTTTATTACTGTTTTGTTAATTATTTCTCCTATCATTTATCTATTTCCTTATTTCCATTCCTCACTGGGGTATTTTTCCCTGTTAGAGCCCTTGGGCTTATAGCATCTTGCTTTTCCAACTAGCGTTGTAGCTTACATAATAATAATAATAATAATAATAATAATAATAGTAATAATAATAATAATAATAATAATAATAATGATTATAATACTACTACTACCACTACTACTACTACTACTACTACTTCTACTACTACTACTACTACTACTACTACTACTACTAATAATAATAATAATCAAAATAATAATAATAATAATAATAATGATGATGTGTGTGGGGCTGTATATATATATATATATATATATATATATATATATATATATATATATATATATATATATATATATATATATATTTATTTATATATATATATATATATATATATATATATATATATACAGTATATATATATATATATATATATATATATATATATATATATATATATATATATATATATATATATATATATATATATATATATTAGTGTGTGTGTGTTACAAGAAAATTGTGTAACCAGGCATTTCACAAAATGCCTAAAAAATTTAGGCATTGCGTGAAATAACTGATTCACTTGGAGATTTCGCCAAATGGCTAAAATTTCCAGGCATTACGCGAAATGACTGAAATTTAGTAGTTCTTACTACACACTTTGCCTAATAGAATTCAGGCAAACTGTGTAATTCTGGTACAGTATTTGTTTGCAAATACCACTTTTATGTGGTTTTAAGTATATATGGGTGTTGACACGGATTCTTATACACTGAAAGTTGGTTTTGAATATTTATGTTATAATTAGTATTGATTTATGTATATCTGGTAAACATTTCCATATAATTTTCATATATTTCATTTCCATATAAATTGTAGCCTGAGTTGTTTCAAGCACAGGTGTTCAATTTAAATCTAACTACCTGAGATGTTAATTTAGTTTTGTTTTAAATGGCCCCTTTCTTTGATTTCTTTTAACTATGTGAGCAGGTAATTCATTTATTTTGATTTCTTATAACCATATGAGCAGGCAATTCAACAAGTAAGTACCCTGTTCAATATAAGCAGTTTTAGATTATAGTTTGAAAAAAATTGGGATGTAGATTTAACTAAAACTAATATCATACTCTAAATATGCAAACATCACAATGGAGGCTGTCGACCTGTTCAAGTCCTACTGCATTACCAAGACAAAGGGAGTTGTGGTTCGGCCCTTACTTACGATCTAAATTCTCGCTGCCAAGTCGATTTAATTGACATGCAGTCATCTCCGCAAGACCCAACTCAAGTGGATTATGTTGTACCAGTGCCATCTGACCAATTCTGTCATCCTACACCCACTCACATCCAAGAGAGTAGCTGAGGTTGCTTTTCAGCTTTTGGGTATCTTCTTATTGATTGGTTATCAATGCATCCTACAATCAGATAATAGATCTGAGTTCACTTCCTATGTGGTTCAAGAGATGAAGGATCTCTGGCTGCATCTTGTGCATGGGAAGCCCCTAGAGAAGCACAGAGTCAAGGTTCAGTTGAACAGGCCAACTCAAATATCAAAGACATGCTGACTGCTTGGCTCACTGACAACAACACCCGAGATTGGTCCCGAGGCCTTCGTTTTGTTCAGAACCAGAAGAACTCATCATAGCATTCAGGGATCAAGAGTACTCCCTATTCTACTTTGCTTGGAGAGAATCCAAAAGATGGACTCTCTTCCACTAGTTTGCTTCAGGAGGTCATTGACCGCTTAGAGACAGAAGATGATCTTGTAGCACTAGGAGCCCAGCCTCCTACTGATCCAACTGACAAGCCACTCGAGGCCTCTGAGCCTGTCATCATCACCACGCAGCCATCCTAGTCCCTTGATGAGTCAATCACCATCTTCACCTATCCACCCCAGGTCCATTAGTTCAGCACCGCATATTGCATGAAGACAACAATAAATTTCCAAGAACTGCAAGAGGACCAGAAAGGGTCAAGTGTCCCAAGCAGAACATATGGTCAAATGAGTAAGATAGACTTAAAAGCTGGGGAAATAGGGGACAATGTCGTTGTGCCAGCTCCACATGTTGACTGGGGAAGGGATGATCCAAAAAATCTTCTAGGAATCAACATGGAAGGAATTGAAAATAACCTATACAC
>NW_027171650.1:925000-952500 GCF_036898095.1 Palaemon carinicauda
CTATGTCAGCTATTCCTGCCCCCTACAGGGAAGAGTCTGGGTAGACTCTAAGAAAAAACCCGAGGTTTGTGAGTTCAAGGAACAATCTAGCGAACAGTTTGTATATTAGTGTCATCATATACATAAAGGATAGTTTGTACTTAGATGGTATATCTCTGTATAGGTTACTGATACCTCCCAAGTCTGGCTTAAAAGAGACAGACAGGTTTATAAACGTGTAGGAAACCTTAGTTCAGTAAAATTAACAATTTAGTACAATCAGTTCTTACCTGTTTGCTTGGAACAGTCTTAACCCTAGTTCCCCAATATTTTCATAAATATTAAAAGAATCAAGGATGCTCTGACTTTATTCTTAATCTAGAATGTTTGAGGCGAAAGAGACGCAAAGATTCCTTCTATTGTTTATTACAAAAATAGAAATCATGGTTGTATTCAATTACATCCTATGCTGAACAATTCTGCATAAAAGTATAAATAGTACTAACAGAATTAAAATAAGTTTCACCTGGAAAGGAAAACATTAGCCACTCTAAGGGAAATATAAAATTTCACAATGTATTCTGTTGTTACTAGGAACACTGTGCATATAAGTATGACTGGCACTTGTGTCAGTCTATTATGCTTAATGTCACCTGTGTAGAGAGAACAGTCTATAGTGTTATTACTAAACACAATACTCAACATGATATGTCTTACGAGTCTATCATGTACACCCTTCACTAAAAGTTCCAATTAATGCACTGTTCTTTGCAGTAATCAAGCAGTAGGTTTTATAACACTTCCTGCCGCCACCACATGAAATTTTATTTCCTGTAATTGCTTTGCATAGTGTCTGAAGAAAACTCTGGATGACTTCCATCCAGTATAAGCACGAAGGCTTTCAAACAACATCGTATGAAAGAAATTCAAAGATGAGTCAACTTTTCTCGGATCAGGACCTGCGGGTGTACTGTCTAGATCCGCTCTGCGTATAAAATAGGTGATTTTCGCCCATAACTTTTTCAAGGATAATGTTGAACCAGACGTCTCTCCCCTGAAAAGCTGACCTCCCTTAAAGTCTGAAGTTCTACGAAGATAAACCTTTAGGCATTCCACTGGGCAGAGGGATGCTTCTTCGTTCAGAGGGCAGATTCTCCAGGGACCCCATCTCTTAGTGAGCAGCTCGTTCTTGGCGAGAAACGTCGGGTCCGGAAAGAGGTTCAGTTCTTAGGCGTCTGTGAACTGAATGTGACCATCATCCCTCAAGAGGGCCACTATTTCGCTAACTCTGGCTCCTGAGGCTAGTGCAAATAAGAATATCACCTTTTGAATCAAGTCTTTCAGCGAGCAATCCTCATTCTTCAGAGTTGATGCTAAGTGAAAAACCTTATCCAAAGACCATGAAATGGGCTTTGGGGAGCTGCGGGCCGAAGTTTAGTGCAGGCTTTTGGAATCTTGTTGAAGATTTCATAAGAAAAGTCTACCTAGAAGGCATATAGTATTGGTCTGGCTAGGGCAGATTTACATGTAGTAATCGTGTTGGCTGCTAAACCTTGTTCATGAAGATGGATGAAGAAGGACAAGCAGGAATCCGTAGAAATCTCCTTAGGTTTCTTCGCCCTGACAAAGGCCACCCATTTCTTCCAGGAAGACTCATATTGTCTTCTTGTTGACTTTGACTTGTATTCTTCTAAGAAGTTAATACTGTCCCTAGAAATCCCAAACCGTTTCTTGACCGCTAGGCTGAGAAAATCATGAGATGAAGGTTCTGGGTTTTCTCTGATGAAGCTGAGACAGTCAATTTTTGCACTTGCTGAGTCAGAACTGGGTCTGGTAACGGGATCAGCTTCAGGCGTAGTTCCGTTATCAAAGGGAACCAAACACTGTTGGGCCACTTGTGGGCCAATATTGCTGCTATCCCTCGAAATGATCTCCGTTTGTCGAGGACTTTCAGCAGAAGGTTGGTTGGAGGAAACAGGTAGATCTTGGAGCACCTGTTCCAATCTATGGACATTGCATCTGTCGCTTCCGCTAGAGGATCCTTGTACGGGGCTACACACTTTGAGGTGGCTTCTTGTTGTCGCTCGTTGCGAAGAGATCTATCTGCAGTCCTGGGACTTTGCGTAATATGAAGGAGAATGATTTTGCATCTAAGGACCATTTTGACTCTATCGGGTTGACCCTGGATAGAGCGTCCGCTGTCACATTGCGAAACCCTTGAAGGTGGACTGCTGACAAGTGCCATCTCTTCTTCTTTGCTAGAAGGAGGATGGCCAGTAACACTTGATTTATGGGAGGCGATCTCGAGCCTTGTCAATTTAGGCATCTCATTACAACTTCGCTGTCTAGAACCAGATGGATGTGGATTGAGCAGCAAAGTTCCACTTTCTTCAGAGAGAGAAGAACCGCCATGACTTCCAGAAAATTGATGTGGAAGGTCTTGAAGAGGGGAGACGAGGTTCCCTGGACTTTCCGATGATGAGAGTGACCTCCCCACCCCCCTTTTGAGGCATCCGTGTGAACGGTGACTGCCGGTGGAGGTGGTATCACAGGTGCCTTGTTCATCAGGTTCTTCGCTTCCGACCATGGTTTGAGTAGTGATCGCAGATGATTTGGAATCGGTCTTTGTAGATCTCTTCGAGCGTTTGATTCATAGTTTCTCCAAACTCCTGATGCATCTTTTAATTGTGCTTTCAATATTGGATCTGTCACTGAGGCAAACTGGAGGGACCCCAACACTCTCTCCTGTTGCCTTCTTGATTTCCTGTCGGATTGAAGAAGTCTCTTGACAGATCCTGCTATCTCTTTCCTCTTCTTTGATGGAAGGGAAAGGCAGTGTGACTGTAAATCCCAGTGGACGCCCAGCCACTGGAACCTTTGACCTGGAGATAGACGAGACTTTTCCACGTTGATCTTGAATCCTAAGTGTTCCAGGAACTGGATCACTTGCTTGGAGGCTTGCCTGCACTCTTCCTCGGATGCTGCCCACACCAGCCAGTCGTCCAGGTAGGCTACTACCTGGATCCCCTTTAGGCGTAGTTGATGAATGACTGCACTCGCAAGCTTGGTGAATACCCTTGGGGCTATGTTTAGACCAAAGGGCATGGCTCTAAAAACGTACTTTCTTTTCTGTAGTTTGAACCCTAGGTAGGGGGAAACTTGATGGTTGATTAGAAAATGCCAGTACGCATCCGTCATGTCTATGGAGACTGTGTATGCCCGTTTGGGGAAAAGGGTCCTTATGTGTTGAAGCGTCAGCATTCTGAATTTGTGGTTCACTATGAACTTGTTGAGTGGTGATGAGTCCAGAATGACTCTGAGCTTTTCCGAATCCTTCTTCGGAACACAAAACAGCCTTCCTTGGAATCTGATGGACTTTGCCTTCCGTATAAAACTTTTGTTCAGGAGTTCCAGAACATATTCTTCCAGAATGGGGGTTGAGTGCTGGAAGAATTGAGGAAAGTTTGGTGGAGTTGAGCTCCAACTCCACCCTAGTCCGTTCTTGATTAGGCTGTGGGCCCAGGGATCGAAGGTCCAACGATCCCGGAAGAGGAGAAGTCTCCCTCCTACCGGTAGCATCTCACTTGAAGTGCTGGTTGGAGGACTTGCCTCCTTGGCCACGTCCACCTTTGTTACCCCTACCTCTGAAGGGGCGTCTAGAGGATCCTCGAAAGGAACCTCGAGACTTTGGCCTGAAAGTCGTCGATTGGCTTTCAAAGACTGGGGCGAACACCGGCAATTGGGTCGCCAGCGTTTGGGGCACCAGTTGGAAGGTGGTGGTTGGTTGTGCCACTGTCTGGGGCACCGTGGCCACGGGAAGCTGTCGCTATTTTCTAGGCCGAGAGGGCACTCTTGGTCATTTTGATTTATTCTTCGACTGGGGACCCTCGTCAGCGGAAGATTTTCTTTTTGAGGACAAGCCCCACTTGGAGAGGAGATTCCTGTTCTCCGTAGCGGCAATTGTCCACGACCTCTTTGACCACTTCGTTTGGGAAGAGGTCTTTTCCCCAGATATTGGAGGTTATGAGCTTCCTTAGTTCGTGTCTCACCGCAGCCGAGGCGAACACGAACTCTCTACAAGTCCTTCGGGCTTTGATTAAGTTGTACAAGTCCTTGGTGACTGTCGCCAAATGAGATTTGGCGAAGACCATGTACATATCTGGGGTGTCCGGGATGCTTGCCATAGTCTCTAAGCCAGTCTGCAGAGACATGGAAGCAGCAAGACGTTCTTTAGTCTCTTGTTCCCTGCGCAGGAGAGACTCTGACAGCTTCGGGAGGTCTTCCATTAATCTACGATTGAAAATTGTGGCCTGGAAGCTATTCACAAACTAACACAAACACACCTAAACTTCATTGGTGGAAGTAATAATAATAATAATAATAATAATAATAATAATAACAATAATAATAGTAATAAACTCCCGTATATAATAATGAGCAATTGTATGGCTATATATATATATATATATATATATATATATATATATATATATATATATATATATATATATATATATATATATATATGTGTGTGTATATATATATATATATATATATATATATATATATATATATATATATATATATATATATATGTGTGTATATATGTATATATGATTATATATATATTTTTCTAAGATTATACTGAGCTCTCCCAGTCCCACTGCTTGGGGAGATTGGAAGTGCTAATGTCCTTGGGAGAAGGGAGTGCATGTGTGTGCATATCTATCTAAAGATTCAGCCCTCATTTTTGGCAGGTCACGTACACTAATAATAATAATAGTAATTATAATAAAAATAATAATAATAGAAGAAGAAGAGGGCCTAAGATCACTTTAACAGTTTTTTGCTATGAATAATACTCAGCATTTATCAATAATGATAATGTTTGATATAAAAATTAATATTATCACAAGGGATGGATCGACGAATGACAGATGACTGCCTGTCTGTCTGTATAGATTGCCTTACCTTGTGTCAGACACGGGCTCTTGCCGCTGGGCAGCCCGTAATGACAGACGACTTCCACGCGCAGAAACCAACAAAATAATTTCACGATATATCGATATTCTAAATTTCTATGTGACTCTTTAATTTTAAAAGCCTCAAAATATAAATTTCATTCCAAAACTAATATGAATTATACATTAATCAAAATAAATACATATTTACCAAGGGATTTAATAATTTCTATATGGGATAACCAATTGTATGAAAATTTTTTTCCTTGAAATCAAGGAGATAATTTGCTTGTGTGCAAGTTGCTCGGAGTGAGAGAAGCGGCTACATGAAAGGAACAGAGGAAATCCTAAGTATTTCAATTATCAATATACAATTTAAATACGCTAATAAAAGAATAAAATCAGTTAGATCAAAGCCACAGATGAAGAAATAAGGAAAAGGGCCAAACCAGAAAGCAAGATTAGAAAATGGCTTAATAAGCGAGTTTTTTAAAATCAGTTAACCATCAGCTCGTATTGCGTAGGTCTAAAGGACTGTGATCCTTCAAGTGCGGTGATGTCAAAGCATAAAAACACCGTCATGTTTCCCTTTTCAATTATCTGTATGCTTTAAGCATTGGATTGTAGGCCTATCTTGCATTGCAGATTCTGCATCTATATGTTTTAAGCGAGGCATTGTAGGCCTATATAACATTACAGCTCCTGCATCTATAGAGCATTGTATTGTAGGCCTATCTGACATTGCAGTCAGCAGGAACATCGTTGCTTTCGTGCAGTATTCTAAAATTCAGGATTTGTATTCCTCCTGTGTTTCTTTGGTAGCAGCAAAATCGATCTATTTTAGTGTGCAAACGATTACGACCAGCTTCAGATTTTGAGGATTTTTTTTTCTATTTATTTTTTTGGGGGGACAGGAAGAAACTATTTCAGTCTATTGTTTTTACATTTTAGAGATTTAACTAGAATTCATTATATATATACACACACACACACACACACACACATATTTAAAGCATATCTCAGTGACACAGTGTTCAGACTAAATTTCCGACCAATGAAAGGTCGACATGATATTGTTCTTGTAAATAATGTTTTAAGCATAGACTATAGATTGGCTTAGCTACTCAAGGAACTGTCTTCTTCTTTCAACCTTATCATTCCCATTGTATAGCAGGGTCAGCCGCTTGAGTCAGCTCTCTCCATCTATCTATATTCTCTTCATTTTATTTAGAGTACATCAACACCAAATCTTTAATCAATAATTTTAGAAAAAAAACTTTTTTATTCCAAATCAAATTTGAATAAAAAAATATTGTTATTCAGTCGAAGCCTTCAAAAGTTAATGGAGAGATTGATATTGTATTGACTCTAAAATTAGGTAAAGGAAAAATGAGCTTTAACCAGAGAGGGATCCAATGTAGTACTATCTTGCCATCGTACCAAATGACTCTCTAGCAGTAGTATCTCCTCGGGTGCCTCTCCTTGCCCATCATATTACTGATTTATTTGATAAAAAAAAAATTTAATATCATAAATAGCTGTAATAATAATTAGTAGTAAAAGCAAATAAATTCTTAATTATTAATCTTTGTAAGAAATTATGAATTTATCAACAAATCTGTAAACTTTGCATAAAATGTTTGAGTCTTCTTAAATGGAGAATATTTTCCGAGCAGTAATGGCAGTGATGTCTGTATCTTCCTGGATAACCTGAAGTAAAGAGACTCGGGTTTTCCGAGAGTCCTGGGTCGGGTCAAGCCCTAAGAAATCGACTCCGTTGAGGATCCTTCCTCTTGGGTGTCTTCCGATTCAGGACTACCTCTCGGTTTGGGGTTCCGAGACAGGCAGGATAGAAAGAGAGTATCCTGTCACTGACGTCCCCCGGTTATCCAGCAAAACAGCAACAGGCTTTCTTTGGTCTGGTGTTCAATTCTCTCCCCTCCCCTTTTTTTCTCTCTCTCTCTCTCTCTCTCTCTCTCTCTCTCTCTCTCTCTTTTATTCTTCTCCTTCATCTCTTCCTCTACTAATACATGTAGTAGGGGTGGGGAAACTGGTGAATACTTTATATTTTAGCATCGGGCAAGCGTTTTCATAAGTTTCCATTTAGTATTAACTATTATATTTCACTTTGTAAACATGTGTATGTATGAGACAACATTGGTCCACTTTTATGAAAAAAAAAATGATTATTGAAAGAACTCAGAGCGTTAAAAAATCGAACAAAAATACTTAAATGCTTTAATGTCCAAGTGAGGAAGAGGGAGTCAAGAGGGGAAATCATTTAAGTTTAGTCCTGTAGTCGAATGAAAACAATTTATGCATTTGGGTTATGAATTCAAAGTTATTATTTGATTTTTCTTATGTCGTTTTGTGTATAAAGCAAAAGTTAGTTAATGTCATGGTTTTGAAACTTGCAATAAATTACAAAGCTTAGATTATAGTCAACGTTGCCTATATTGGACAAAAAGACGTGGACGAAGTGTCGCCGAACAAAGTGACATCGGAAAAAAACATGTCGACCCACCATATAGGTCTAATCTCTCAAGGGGTTTATTCAAGGTGAAGAAATAATGAAAAATAAATAATTAAATAATCGAGTAGGAGTGTTATCTTCGCTCTTATATATGTATGTATGTATATGTATCTGCATATTTGTATGTATGTATGTATGTATATATATATATATATATATATATATACATATATATATATATTTATATGTATATATATACATACATAAATTATATTTATATATATATATAAATAATATATATATATATATATATATATTTATGTATATATATATATATATATATACACAGTATATATCTATATATATATATATATATATATATTTATATATATATATATATACAGTAGATATATATATATATATATATATATTTATATATATATATATATATACAGTAGATATATATATATATATATATATATAATGATTGCAAAATATGCAAAACGCTGACAAGTGAATAGGAAGTTGATAAAAAGATTCAAACGAAATACACAAAAAATTCTGGCATATCAATTTATGGCTCATATCCATAACATTACAAATAAGAAATACATTTAGAAATGCTGTAAAAATAGAAAAATAGCTTGTGGAATCTTCCTTACATAATAAAGAGCAAGTGTCTGGTTCTAGTTGTGTATATATATATACACACACACACACACACACACACATATATATATATATATATATATATACATACAGGTAGGTAGATAGATAGATAGAACTATATAGAGAGATATTTCTTTCTTACTTGTTACTTGTTTTGGGTTTAAATACAACCCTCCACTGAAGTCGAGTGAACTACTTCTCGGGCGGGTCCATATCAATCATCTAACGAAACATTTTCCTTATAACTTATACAATTCTTTGATTGTAGCATCTTCCAAATCATATGATCGTGTGAAAAGTAATGTCTTTAGTTTCTTCTTAAATTCAATTGCTCCATTGAGGTTCTTCATTTCAGTTGGCAGTTTATTATAATGTCTAGGCGCACAGTAGCTAAAAGCCCTTTAACCAAATTTACTATTTGTTCTTGGTTCAGATAGCTTATGTTTGTCACTCATGTGTCTTATGTTAACATTTGTTTCTAGTTCTAGTTTGTTCAGGCATTCTTTTAGATATTTTGGTTCATTTAGGTTCAGTATCTTAAACGTTAGTAAGAGTAGCTTGTATTCAATTCTCACCTTTACCGGCAGCCAGTGTAATTTAATTAGTGCAGGGGTAACTCTTTCCCTATTGTGTAGTCCTTTTATTAATCTAGCGGCTCTGTTTTGTACTCTCTGAATTTTCTTCAGCTGATAATTTGGTAAGCCATAGAACAGTGAGTTGCAGTAATCAATTCTTGAAAATATTTGGTGATTAATGAGTATGGCCATAGATTTTTCATCTAAGTATTTACTAATATATGCTATGTTTCTAGTATGATAGTTACAATTTCTTACCATATTATTTATATGTTCATTCATTGTCAGTCTATCATCCATGATTACTCCAAGATTTCTGACAGATTTCTTTGCTTTGAGCTTTTGTATATAAAGGAGAATGTTCTATAATAAATTTACTCAGTTGCTTTCATACTGTCTTTGAGTCACAACCTTCTCTCGGCCCCTCACATAGGTGACCCTGGAGGTTGACTCGCTACCACCGCCTTCCGCTCTCGCCCCTCCATCGTTGGTACTACGGCGGACTCTACGTAAGTTATTGCTGCGACTCCCCTATTGAAACTTTCATTGTTCGCCAGCGGAGAGGTGTTTGCTTGGTTTCAGCGTGCAGAGGTCCAGTTTCGCATCAAGGGCGTGACTCGCTCAACCACCAAAGCAGATTATGTTCTTGTGGCGATACCCGAGGACACCTTCCCGGAAATATCCGACTGGCTTTGTGAACAAGGAGACACCCCAATAGCGTATGACGCCCTCAAAACATACCTTCTGGAGCAGTACTCGCAGTTGCCAACCCCCCGTATAGCAAAGCTTTTTCACCTCTCGCAACAACCGTCGGGGGACCAAAGGGCTTCGCTTGCCCTCAGGGAAATGACCAGTATCGCTTGCCTTCAACCTGCTGCAGACGGCTCTCCTCGTGAGGTGAACCTACTTCGTGCCCTTTGGATACGCCGTTTACCCGGACCTATACACGATGCCATACCCGATGTCGATAGTTTACCCATAAAGGACTTGATGACTAAAGCCGTTGCCCTTACGGACAGCCACTTCAAAACCTCCTACAACGCCTCCATCCCTGACGAAGAGGATGCCTATTCAACGTCAACCGAACTTAACGTGAATGCCATAGGACATACACGCCTACCCCGTGATGTGCCGAAGCGGCGACAAAGCCACCCACCACCCACCACTCGTTTGCGCCCCAACCAACGACTTATAAAGCCACTTACTACCTCCCATCCGCTGCTTTTTTGCTATTACCACTTTAGATTCGGGGCAACCGCGAAGAAATGTGCCAAGGATTGTCAGTGGCCAAAAAACGTGTAATTAGGCCATCGCTCGTGGCGGTGGCCTCCCATGTTTCTAATCTTTTCTTTTTACATGATGCAGGAATGGTCGTGCAATTTTTGGTTGGCACGGGTGCTTGTCGTTCTCTTTTGCAAAGGGAACTCTTCAGGACACGACGTAGTCTGTCTACGTCTGACGACGTCCGCTTGATAGCTGCCAACGGATCTGCAATACCCACCTACGGTTACGAGAACCTCACATTATCGTTCGGAAACTGTAAATTCAATTGGAAGTTTCTCGCTGCTGACGTCACATTGCCAATCTTCGATGTGGATTTCGTCTCTCATTTCCACCTTCTGGTCGATGTTGCCCACCAACGATTGGTCAACGCAGACTCGTACTTGTCGACACCTCTCCAACCCGGCTCCTCTAACCTTGCTCTCCACATCAGCGCACCCACGGATGCCTACGCCCACGTCCTCACGTCAATGGAAGTGAAGTGAAGATGAATGCTAAAAGTAACTGAAAAGTTGGAGGTTTTTATGAAGAGGTTGGTGAATTCAATAAGTGAAGGGTCGATTGTCGTTTTGCTGGCCTATTGGAAACGTCCCTGCCTGATGATCTGCCGGACTGGGGTTCGAGTCCTGATCAAGCTCAATATTTTCTTGTAGTGTCTGAAATCTCGCCGTCCTTCTGAGCTATGGATGGGTGTTTGAGGGGTAGCCTTATAGGTCTATCTGTTGAGTCATCACCAGCCATTAGCTGACCCTTCATGGCCCCGGCTTAGGAGACGGGGCTTGGGCACTGATCATATGTATATATGGTCAGTCTCTAGGGCATTGTCCTGCTAGGGCAATGTCCTTGTCCCTTTCTTCTGCCATTAATGAGTGACCTTTAACGTGGGGACAATAATTTGATGAGAGGTGGGAAAAATCGTAGGAAGATCTGTAATAGGCTGGATAATACTAGTAGAAAATGCAAGAACAAAATATATTGTTGGTTACTCTCGCATTTTTCCTTCACCCCTGCTTGAATTTTTGTTTTAGTATCGAGTATTTAATCCCTTAAATGTTCTATTTCATTCAATGAATTGCCTTTTCCTGGTTCTTCGTTTGAGTGTTACATCCATCGTGGTCAAGAAATCACATTTTCTATCCATATTTAGCTAAACAATATTATACTTGTTTCAATATCCAAATATATTTCCACCACATAGTCATTTACATTTCAAGTAATCTTCATATACAGCTAGTATCATTTCATGCAATAAAATCTTACTCGTTTTTCCCATCACTGCATCGTTTCATCATTACGTAAACAAAAATATACATGAGTGATATTCTCCTGAGGTTTCCATCCGGATTTTTCTTCGCTCTGCTAAATTCCCGCAACACCAAACTTTCTCGAGACCTTGGTGAAAAAAGATTGATTAAATCATCTTCCAAGGAATCGTTTCCGGAACAGTTAGGCCAAAGAAAATTAATATTGATGAACATCTGTAATAAAACAATCCCTTTCAAATAAAACTGGAGCATTTAGATTAACTTTGTTCGCAAAGGATTCAGACTTTTTCTTGGAAAGGAAGATGAGAGGATTTTTGTAATGTTTGTCGCCCGAATATTAAAAACTGGTTTCTCTGCTGTTTTCGACGAGTTTTTAGTTATTGTGAATTTTCTATTCGTTACGTCGCTTAGTTAGCTAAAGCTGATTTTAAAATTTAAAAAGTAATAATGTTCAACATAATTTATACTTTTTCTTTGAAGTTAACTTAATAGTGTATATATATATATATATATATATATATATATATATATATATATATATATATATATATATATATATATATATATTCTCCTATACCTACACACACACACATACACACACACACTATATATATATATATATATATATATATATATATATATATATATATATATATATATATATATATATATATATATCGCTTTTGGACATATTTCTTTTCTTATATAGTTGTCCTTAGATGCCGAAGCATGGGTGTGTATATGATCGTGTAGGCGTGTGTGTGTCATATACCATAGGCCTGTGTTCCCTCTGGAAGGCGAGGTGCTATCAATTATATATAATGTCTGTAGAGTGAGGTTTTAACGCTAACGCCGATTGCTATGACAGCTGTAAATAATGACACTCATTTTCAGCTGGGTGAACTAGTGGACAGCATCGGGCTACGAGCCATACATGGACACCGTAAAGCAAATTCATTTTCATCTTAGGGACTAAATTTTCCGTCTTCTGGGATTCATTTAGGATCAATCTGCTTACTCGATAACCTGCTCATTGGCTCCAACCCAACATTGGTGGAATCAAATCCTTTGTCTCATTTTGTTATTTCCAAGCCATTTTGATAAAAAAAAAAAAAAAAAATATACAAGTCATTGAGTATTAATAGAACTATATTTTGGTGGTTCTAAGATTTTCTAGAATCAGATAACCTGGTAATTATGTAATTAGTGGTTTTATGGAAAGCTTTTTTATGATAAATATATTTTTATGATAACATTAAAGGTTTATGATAGAATACACAAGAAGGACTCAGTCAGATGGTATCGCTGAAGGTTTTACATCATAAAGTTCACTAAAATAGTTATATTGATTGATCAAGGATCTCTCTCTCTCTCTCTCTCTCTCTCTCTCTCTCTCTCTCTCTCTCTCTCTCTCTCTCTCTCTGCGTTAGATGTGTTTAACCAACTTAAAGATACAGTAATTCTTCTTTCTAACTTATATCCGATTACGACTTTATAGAAACTTGACTAAAATATTATAACTTCTGATTTAATTTTCTACTGCTTCCCAGGTAACATCGAAAGGACAAAAACATTGAGGGAAAGTACAAGATGTCATTACAGTCAGCCTCACACATTAATGGGAAATTTGGTATCATGATTACATATTTTTTAGTTGATTATTTACGTCTTTTCGTTTCCGTGCTTGTTTGTTACCCTTCTCGGAGTCTTTAGATTGTAATAATAATAATAATAATAATAATAATAATAATAATAATAATAACTAGAGGGGCACTCACTGGAACGCAGACCTCCATGAGGCAGCTTATTTCTCGACCTTTTGCTTAACGTTGACCTTGAACATTGGCCTTAATATGGATTTTCAAACTCTCAAGTATGAACAAAGTTTGAAGTCTTTGTGACCATGATGTTCAAACTTATGGCTGATTACGTGCAATAAAGATTTCAGAAGAAGGTGACCTTGACCTTTGACCATGATCTTCCAAAATTTAATCATTTCCAATTTTTTTTATGTACCAGTTAATCTTTGCAATTTCCATTAAATACGATTAAAAATGTGGCCTGGAAGCTATTCAAGAACTAACACAAACACACGCAAACTTCGTTTGTGGAGGTAATAATAATAATAATAATAATAATAATAATAATGATAATAATAATAATAATACTAATCTCCCTTACATAATAATGAGCACGTGTATGGCTATATATATATATATATATATATATATATATATATATATATATATATATATTTCTTTATGGTTATACGGAACAAAAATTTTCATACAATTGGTTATCCCATATAGAAATTATCAAATCCCTTAGTAACTATATAATATTTTGATAAATGTATAATTCATATTAGTTTTGGAATGAAATTTTTATTTTGAGGCTTTTATAATTAAAAAGTCACATAGAAATTTAAAACATCGATATATCATGAAATTATTTTGTTGGTTTCTGCGCGTGGAAGTCGTCTGTCATTCGTCGATCCATCCCTTGTGTTGATTAATATTAATTTTCAAATCAACCATTATCATTATTAATAAATGTTGAGTATTATTCATAGCATAAAATTGTTATAGTGATCTTAGGCATTCTTCTTCTTCTTTTATTATTATTATTGTTATTATTATTATTATTATTATTATTATTATTATTATTATTAGTGTACGTGACCCGTCAAAAAAGGAGGGCTGAATCTTTAGATAGATATGCGCAAGCATGCACTCCCTTCTCCCCAGGGGATGAGTACTCATGCCCTGGGGAGAAGGGAGTGCATGCTTGTGCAAATCTATCTAAAGATTCAGCCCTCATTTTTTGACGGGTCACGTACACTAATAATAATAATAATAATAATAATAATAATAACAATAATAATAATAAAAGAAGAAGAAGAATGCCTAAGATCACTATAACAATTTTATGCTATGAATAATACTCAACATTTATTAATAATGATAATGGTTGATTTGAAAATTAATATTAATCAACACAAGGGATGGATCGACGAATGACAGAAGACTTCCACGGGCAGGAACCAACAAAATAATTTCATGATATATCGATGTTTTAAATTTCTATGTGACTCTTTAATTATAAAAGCCTCAAAATAAAAATTTCATTCCAAAACTAATATGAATTATACATTTATCAAAATATTATATAGTTACTAAGGGATTTGATAATTTCTATATGGGATAACCAATTGTATGAAAATTTTTGTCCTTGAAATCAAGGAGATAATTTGCTTGTGTGCAAGTTGCTCGGAGTGAGAGAAGCGGCTACATGAAAGGAACAGAGGAAATCCTAAGTGTTTCAATTATCCATAGACAATTTAAGTACGCTAATAAAGGAATAAAATCAGTTAGATCAAAGCCACAGATTAAGAAATATGGAAAACGGCCAAATTAGCAAGCAAGATTAGAAAATCGGTTAATAAGCGAGTTTTCATGTCAGTTAACTGCCAGCTCGTATTGCGTAGGCCTAAAGGACAGTGATCCTTCAAGTGTGGTGGTGTAAAAGCATAAAAACACCGTCATGTTTTCCTTTGCAATTATCTGTATGCTTTAAGCATTGGATTGTAGGCCTATCCTGCATTGCAGATTCTGCATCTATAAGTTTTAAGCGTTGCATTGTAGGCCTATATAACTTTACAGCTCCTGCATGTATAGAGCATTGTATTTTAGGCCTATCTGACATTGCATTCAGCAGGAACATCGTTGCTTTTGTGCAGTATTCTAAAATTCAGCATTTCTATTCTCCCTGTGTTTCTTTGGTAGCAGCAAAATCGATCTATTTTAGTGGGCAAACGATTACGATCAGCTTCAGATTCTGAGGCCTTTTTTTTTTTTTTTTTTTTTTTTTTTTTTTTTTTTTTTTTTTGATAGGAAGATACTATTTCAGTAAAGTTACTTTTCTTAAATGAAAATGACCAGTTTTCGGTTTTTACATTTTAGAGTTTTAATTAAAATTCATTATATATATCATCATCCTCTCCTACGCCTACTGACGCAAAGGGCCTCGGTTTCATTTCACCAGTCGTCTCTATATTGAGTTTTTAAATCAATACTTTTCCATTCATTCTCCACTTCACATTCTATAAAATGAAAATGTCCAAAGAATTATATCAAACATGGTCTATAACTATTGTTTGAACTTAAACGTCATAGTTACAAACAAACAATAGTTATAGTGAAATCTTGGAAATAATTTGTGACTATTCGATGGATATTCTAGGTTTGATATTCAAGTTAAGAAATGGAAGTATTCATAGGCCTAACAAATGAGTTTTGAAGTTGGGGGTGTGAAGTCTTTCATATTTAAAGCATATCTCAGTGACACAGTGTTCAGACTAAATTTCCGACCAATGACAGGTCGACATGATATTGTTCTTGTAAATAATGTTTTAATAGTTTTAGACTTCTTGCAACACACCAGAGAACCCGCTGCCTCCGAATAAGCTATTGACGAGCCATAATTGGAAACAGGGTTCCTCACAGCTATGCTCTCATTGCAAAGCATAAACTATAGATTGGCTTAGCTACTCAAGTAACTGTCTTCTTCTTTCAACCTCATCATTCCCATTGTATAGAAGGGTCGGCCGCTCAAGTCAACTCTCTCCATCTATTTATATTCTCTTCATTTTATGTAGACTACATCAACACCAAATCTTTAATCAACGATTCTAAAAATAAACTATTTTATTCCAAATCAAATTTGAATAGAAAAATATTGTTATTCAGTCTTAGCCTTTAAAAGTTAAAGGAGAGATTGATATTGAGTTGACTCGAAAATTAGGCAAAGGGAAATTGAGCTTTAACCAGAGAGGGATCCAATGTAGTACTATCTTGCCATCACACTACCAAATAACTCTCTAGTAGTAGTGTCTCATCTGGTGCCTCTCCTTGCCCATCATATCACTGATTTATTTGATAAAAAAAAAATGTAAATTTCATAAATAGCTGTAATAATAATTAGTAGTAAAGGCAACTAAATTCTTAATTATTAATCTTTGAAAGAAATTATGAATTTATCAACAAATCTATAAACTTTGCATAAAATATTTGAGTCTTCTTAAATGGAAAATATTTTCCGAGCAGTAATGGCAGTGATGTCTGTTTCGCCAAGTCTCTCTGCAACTTCCATAGCAGAAAGACGTCTGAGCTGGTAGCTCCTAAGTTATTTACGCTAGTGTCAGTGATTAACTCTAAGGGTTTTTATACCCTTTATCGCAAGCCTAAGTTTACATCAGTCTACGGATTTTACTACCATAATTTCACGTCATCACTCATGGATGGAGATGTTGACCCAGATATTCCCACTTTGAATCTCCCCGATAGTGAGGATATCCTTAACCCTGATTGCAGAAAACTTCTTCATAAAATGGAGAACACTAACCCTACTACTGACCAGCTCCAGGAACTAGAATCTGCTGATGAAGACATGGAATCTGAAGCCCCTTTTCACTCTTCTCCTCCTCCTCAAAGGAAACGTGGCGCCTCCTCGTCCCCTCCACCTGGATACCAAGCTGCTAAGAAGCCTAATCAAGCCTCCTTGGACAGCACTGACTTCTCACTCCAACTTCCTCCTCACAGTTCTGATGATGAACATGAAGAGGACACACCTATCACTTCTTCAAGGACCACCTCTCCCCGTTCTTTAGACAGGGAAATTACTTCGAAAGATACTCCAGAAGAGCCTGATGACAACCCAGGTACACAGAAATAAAGGTAAGAAACTTACTGCACCTTCTCCTTCTACTACTGCACTCTTTAAGTTTAAAGCAGTCAGCACACCTCAACATAGTGCTTATGCCCAAGTCATGGGTATAGAGGACAGATACCCCAATATCAATATCACGGTTAAACCGAACTTGGAGGGGGACATGATCCTCTCTCCCCATGACAAGGCTGCAGAAGATATACTAAATTCAATTAAAACTCTTGTTAAACTAGACCCAGCTCAAAAACGTAGAATTTACATTGTCTGCGGTTATTCATACAAATATGACACTGACCGTTTACTTAAATACCCTGGTATTGTTCATGCTGAAAGATGCACACCCAAGGAAGGGGGTGTATCAAACAAAGTTAAATGTACCTTTTTGGGCCCCCCCCCTAATCAAATTAACTTAGGTATGTGGGGTAAATTTAGAGTTGAGGATTATAATCCTCCCCTCCTTCGTTGTCACAAGTGCCAGAAATACGGGCACCATAAGAATAACTGTCATGCTGCTCATCCTGTATGTGGAATATGTTCAAGGAGGCACGATACTTCCATCTGCCTTACTAAATACAAGACAGATGAACCCACTGAACCACGATGCCCTCACTGTAAGCAGGCACATCACTCATGGAATAAACGTTGCCTGGAAAGACTAAAAAGGAAATATGCGAGGAGGGGCCAACTCCCTCCCAACTCTGCTGCATCTGACTCAACTCCTAACCAACCATCCCAAATCCAACAACATCTTACTCCTGCCAATCCTTTACCCAATCCTACACCCCAAACCTACCCCTCCTATTGTGCCGCCCTAAAGACCTCTGTCACACCAACGACTAATCCTTCTACTATTACACAAACAACTCCTTCTTCACAGACTGTTTCCCCGTCTATGGCCTCTGCCCCTTCCTCCCAACCAAAACCCCAAAGACCACCCAAATCACCAAGATCCCCCAGACCTACACCTTCCTCTAAACCTCAACACAATCCTGTTCAAAACCAACACCCTCTTACTCCTTCAGACGTTACCTACACCCCCTTCCCTCAACATCTCATGATTCTACCTCTCCTGCCCCAAGTACAACGTCCAACTTTCATTATCCACATCTCCCACAACATAACACTTTTCCTCCAGCCTCTCAATCTTCCTCCTCTCATTCTATCCTTAACATCTTCCTTCAACCTGCTCTCCTTGAGCCTGCTATCATTTCTCTCATCCAAAAATTTGTCCCCAACCTAGTTGTAGATGATACATTTAAGTCTGCAATTAGGTTCCTTATTGAGACGCTTGCTGATGCTCTTACAACTTAGAATTCTCAGATTCCGACAGTGATGTGAGTTTACCCTCCTCCCCTCAACCACAGGTGAATAACTATATCAATGTGTTACAATGGAACATTTTAGGAATTAGGTTAAAGTACGCTATTCTGCAGTCCCAGGTAGCCGTACAGAGGCCGGACATCATTCTCTTGCAGGAAACACTACTAAGGGAACACACCTCCTTTAAATTTGCAAATTACAAGATATACAGAACCCACCACACTGACATTAGTCGTGGCTTGCTAACATTAATAAAAAACACAATTCCCTCCCAAAGAATTACAGATATTGACTGCCACGAAGCAGAGACTCTTAGTGTACAAATTACCCTTTTAAACACTACACTGACAATACACAATATCTACAAAAGCCCTACAAGAGACATTGATGCTACCCCACTCTTTGCGGATGCTGAGACACAGAGTACTGTTTTCTCAGGTGACTTTAATGGACATCACCCCTTCCTCAAGTCTACCTCCCCTACCAATACTACTGGTGAGCATCTCTATTCTTTACTTGGGGATTTTCCAGGTGTGAAACTCCTCAATAATGTGGACATGCCTACCCATATTGCTGGGGGAAGACTGGATCTTACGTTTGTCTCACAAGACTTATGCAACAACTCCTCCTGGGACCTGCATCCTGTCCTAACAAGTGATCACTTTGGCACTTGTTTCTCTCTTCAGTTGGATAAATTACCGGACCCTCCTCCTCCTCCTAAGAGATGGAATCCGGATTTCGCCAAATGGGATCTCTTTGAGCAGCACATGACTTCATGGGCTGATAGATACTCTGCTGCACCTCTGGAAGACGCTGATAACCTTCTTCTAACACTCAGTGAACAGCTAACTGAGGCGGCCGCATCCTCTATGCCAATGAAAAAACCCTTTACTAAAAACTATAAGGACTCTTGGTATTACAACCCCAGGATTAAGGCAATGAATAAGCGTCTCAATCGTATCAGAAAACTCTTTCGCAGGTACAACACTGATTCCCTATATCAAAACCTTGTTGTGGTAACACAACATTCTGCACAGGTTGCTACAGAAGTTAAAAATGAAAAATGGTATGACTGGTGTGCCGAGGTTAATGCCACTACTCCTTTGAAAAAGATTTGGGACTGGTTCAACAAAGTCTCTGGTAAAAGATCAACCATAAAGGTGTCACACCCAGATCCTCCAGCTCAGGCGCTACGACTGGCACAAGAGTTTGCCAACCGCTCTAAGTCTGATAACCTCGCTCCTGAGGCCAGACATAGACAAAGGGTCCTTTACCCTATTAGGTTGAACATGATCACTGCAGCTTGCAACATATCAGATGATACTGATGCACTGTACACCATGGAGGAACTTAATGTTGCCCTTTCTAAAACAAAAGATACAGCCCCTGGTACAGATCTTATAACGTATAGTATGCTTACACACATGGGTGACCCTGCAAAGGAGATATACCTTCAACTCATAAACAAAACTCATGTTGAAAGGGTTAGACCTCGGCTCTGGAGACAGCAGGACACTCAACCTGTTCCCAAACCTAAAGAGGAAAACGCCTATAGGCCTATAGCTCTGATCACTTGTACGGAGAAGGTTGCCGAACGTATGGTCCTCAACCGACTAAAATGGAAGATTGGTAAACTGCACCACAGACTGTATGCATTCACTGATGGTGTTGGCACTCATGAATGCATTACAGACCTTATGGCCACCATTAATGAGTCACATTCTCTTGTAGTCTTCCTGGACCTTGAGAAGGCTTTTGAACTGGCCAGTTCGGCTGCTATTCTCTTCTCACTTGTTCGCAAAAGGGTTAGAGGTCACCTGCTGTCCTGGGTTCAAGAGTACACTCAGGGCCGGGAGGCAAGAGTCACTTTTCAAGGTGCTACCTCACCTTTCCTCCCCTTGGAGAATGGCACCCCACAAGGGGGTATTCTAAGCCCGTTCTTATTTAATGTTCTCGTTGAAAACTTGTTGCTTATAGAACTCCCTCAAGGAATAGAGATGTTCATATATGCAGATGATATCTGCATTGTATGTCCACACTCTGTTCGTATACAATATCAGTCTCAAAAAATGCAAAGAGCTTTAAATGCAATAGTCCATGAATGTAACGAACTAGGTTTGAAAATTAACCCCCTTAAAACTAAGGCTATGGCCATTAAGTATTTTGAGCCTCCTCCCCCTCTTTTTATTGGTAACAACCCCATAGAGTGGGTTCAAAATTTCATTTACTTGGGTGTCAATATTAATTATAAGCTTCTCCCTCACACACAGGTTAAATTACTTAGACAAAAAGTTATCTCTCGCTTTCCAGCAATGAAAAGAATTACCACTTTAAAAAAAGGAGTCTCTTCCCATTTATTGAGATTATTCTATGTGCAAGCTGTAAGATCACAGGTTGAGTATGCCTCCCCTGTTCTCATTTCCCTCCCTTCACGGTTATTATCTTCACTAGAAGTTATACAAAATAATGCCATGAGAATAATTACTGGTGCCCCTATTTGGACAAGGCTTATCCTTCTCAGGCAGGAAACCAACCTGTTACCTCTTGCAGATAGAATAAAAATGCGTGTGTGCTGTATTATTATTAAAACCATAAAAGTTAATAGAAATTCCCCTCTAAAAACTAAAATTAACAGATTCATAAATTTGCATGAAGACCTAGAACCCCCTGATCATTATATTGGTAAACTTATTCAAACTATTAGAGATGTCAACATTCAGTTAGTCATACTTGATGTAAAGCATGATAAATTTCACCCAGAATATGTCCCTCCAGCCCCTTGGAGCCCTAATCCAATTGAAGTTAATTATACTGTTCTTCCAGCATTCAAATCTTTATGTACTCCTCAACAGCTTAAGAGTGCAGCTCTGGCCTCCATTGCCGATACCAGTGCTGCTAATGTTTACTTCACAGATGGGTCTGTAGACATGAATTTACCGGTTGCTGGCTCTGCTGTCTTCTCCAATACCTTTACCAGTGGTTGGAGGCTTTCTGACCATGCTTCTATCCTACAGGCAGAACTCTATGCCATTGCAAAGGCCTTGGAGAACTCCCTTTATAAGTATGGTCACACTACTATCCACACCGACTCAAAAGGTGCAATACAAAGTATTTTAAAACGTAACTTTAAAGAGAATATTCATTTAATCAGCACCATAAAGACTATGGCTACAGCCCATGCTCAAAGGAACAGAAAAGTTACCCTCAATTGGATACCTAGTCATGTAGGTATTCATGGAAATGATGAAGCTGACCGTCTTGCAAATAGTGCCCTTAGCTATCCCACTATAAGCAGAGCATGCAGACCCTCTCTCTCACACATCAAAAAGGTAATGTCCAACTATTGTCATCTTCAAAAGAAAAGTTTAATTCGGCAGGTTTTTCTTGATGGCTCCCGCTCTGCTAAGTGGTACACTGAGGTAACTAATATTATCCCCCATTCTATGCCTAAATCTCTTCGTAGACAACTAACAACCATTCTTTTCAGACTACGCCTTGGTTATCTCTGCAGTTGGCAGATCATTAGTATAGAAGATAGACCTTGTCCCTATTGTGATCTCCCCACTGGTACTGAACCATTAGAACACTACATATCAACTTGTACTGAAACTTTCCCTCTTCGTCAGTCCATAAACCTCCCTCCTCCTTACACTGCTGTACAAGTAACCAAACACATATTAGATAATACAAACACACTCTCGGGCTTTCTATGCTCATATCCCCCTCCCAGATAACTTAAATAAACACTTAGCTTAACCTTAGTCCTTTATCTACTCTAATCCCTCTCGCACACGTAAACCCATACTTATAACATAGCTTGTTAACTCATATCACTGTTGGAAATGCAAACCCATTATTCATATAAATGACTGTTCTCTATTCCTCCTTGAATTAATTCCCTATCCCCTAAGGGTAGTATCCCACTGATCCTTTCCTGAAACAAGCACACTTACAAGAGGATGGGGGCCTCTCTCGTACTAACTGGTCGAGCGTGGTACAGAATCGAGCCCTCCCCCTCTTTTCCCTACAACATAGCGCAGTAGGAGTTTAGGACTGGAGAGCGGTTATTTCTTGGCTGTGTTCCTCATAAGGAAACAGCTCTTGATTTTCCTGTTTTCCTTTTCTTCCTCCCTGCAGCTGCACACATTACCCTCCCATACCAGTATTATTTCCCTCAATCCTTTTAACCGTCATGCTCCTTTAACGGATATTCTAACTTTATTGTAAATTCTACTACTATTGTTATTTCTCACTTTTTGCTAGCTCTCTTTACTCTTAGCTAGCACTCAATCTATCTCCTCTCCCTACTACTTAAGCTTTCTTGGGATAATTTATGCCCTTTTTCTGCCTCCGACTAAATAACTTTACATTCATTCCCACGATCTCCTACTTCCCCGGGACTTGCTGCTATAAAACTTTCTCTCCTACTCGATAGACGCTGTCTATCAACAAATTTCCTTTCGTGGACCTAAAAAGGAGTCGCCCTACCGGGCCCATTTTACGTTGTCACGCCTGTCATACCCTTGTTCCCTTGTTGCTTTGCGTGGTGGAAGCTAGGAGACACTGCCCCTCATTCAGTTATACGGGCTAATTGACCAGGAATCTGCTTGCAAATTCCAGCCCGTGGGAAGCATGGTGAATAGCCATTACCCCCGCCTGGGAAACTCTCCCAGGCTGCTGTATGAGGATAAGTAGTTCTCTTTAACTTCCACTACTTTTTGCCTTACACTAAATAGCCGAGGCTATCTAATTTAACGTAATCAAATATTAGATATAAAGTAACTTTGACTCACTCATTTCATCACTTTCATATAATATTACCCTGAGACACCATACTCTCAATTATAGTACCTCACTTCAAACAATACTCCCTTACGGGCTGCCTAAGGCAAGAGCCCGTGTCTTACATAAGGTAAGGCAATCTTACAGACAGACAGACAGTCTGTTTCTTCCTGGATAACCTGAAGTAAAGAGACTCGGGTTTTCCGAGAGTCCTGGGTCGGGTCAAGCCCTAAGAAATCGACTCCGTTGAGGATCCTTCCTCTTGGGTGTCTTCCGATTCAGGACTACCTCTCGGTTTGGGGTTCCGAGACAGGCAGGATAGAAAGAGAGTATCCTGTCACTGACGTCCCCCGGTTATCCAGCAAAACAGCAACAGGCTTTCTTTGGTCTGGTGTTGAAATCTCTCTCTCTCTCTCTCTCTCTCTCTCTCTCTCTCTCTCTCTCTTTTATTCTTCTCCTTCTTCTCTTCCTCTACTAATACATGTAGTAGGGGTCGGGAAACTGGTGAATACTTTATATTTTAGCATCGGGCAAGCGTTTTTAATAAGTTTCCAATTAGTATTAACTATTATATTTCACTTTGTAAACATGTGTATGTATTAGACAACATTGGTCCACTTTTATGAAAAAAAAAATATTATTGAAAGAACTCAAAGCGTTAAAAAAATCGAAAAAAATACTTAAATGCTTTAATGTCCAAGTGAGGAAGAGGGCGTAAAGAGGGGAAATAATTTAAGCCTAGTCCTGTAGTCTAATGAAAACAAATTATGCCTTTGGGTTATGAATTCAAAGTTATTATTTGACTTTTCTTATGTCGTTTTGTGTATAAAGCAAAAGTTAGTTAATGTCGTGGTTTTGAAACTTGCAATAAATTACATAAGCCGAAGCTTAGATTATAGTCAACGGTGCCTATATTGGACAAAAAGACGTGGACGAAGTGTCGCCGAACGAAGTGACCGCGGAAAAAAAAGACCACCCATCATATAGGTCTAATCTCTCGAGGGGTTTATTCACGGCGAAGAAATAATGATAAATATATAATTAGATAATTGAGGTGGTGTGTTATCTTCGCTCTTATATATGTATGTATGCATATGTATATATATATAAATATATATATATATATATATATATATATATATATGTATATATATATATATATATATATATATATATATATATACATATATATATATATATATATATATATATATATATATATATATATATATATATATATATATATATATATATATATATAAAATGTATATATATATATATATATATATATGTATATATATATATATATATATATATATATATATATATATATATATATATATATATATATATATATAATGATTGCAAAATATACAAAACACTGACAAGTGAATAGAAAGTTGATAAAAAGATTCAAACGAAATACACAATAAATTCAGGCATATCGATTTATGGCTCATTTCCAAAACATTACAAATAAGAAACACATTTAGAAATGCTGTAAAAACAGCTCTCTCCATCTCTCGGTAGTGATGAGAAGGAGTAGTCATATCCTGGTGAGAGGGGGCTGTATGAGCGTTAGTGTACATATGTACCTAATATTTAGCTGTCATTTCTGACGGGTCACGTACACTAGTAAATATATAACAACGCAAAATATCGCTGGCAGCGAAAAAGGTCAATACAATTATCCTAAAAGCTCTTTTGCATAATTGAATCCTGGCATTAGCCTCTTGCAAATTCTTGATAATGGCGTATCATATTACTTGATGGAAGAGTTGCAATTTTAATTCTGAATGGCAACCTGACTGAGGGAAAACCTCAGCGAGGGAAATAGCAATTCTATCTGAGTTTTGCTGGTTGTTTACGATAACGAATGTGAAATGGGAAATATGCTCGAACTAACTTGAAAGTAATTGGGAAAGATTCGTAGATATTCAGTGCATCTTCTCAAGGAAAAAGCTGCATCTTATGCAACTGCACATACAGTAGAGGATGAGGTTGAACCATGTTAATAGGGCTTTTGCATAAGAACTGGTGTTCAAAAATCAACTAAAAAATATTCTTTACTGGGAAGGCTGTGGCTTTCAAGACCAGGTTGTTGAGAACGTTTTATAACTTTCTGTTGGCAAACTAAAAGTATTTTTGCATAATTAATAAATAATTCAGGGTTTAAATATTTATCTTCCTATCAGCAGAATCCGTTGTTGCTTTTACCGCATATAATATTACACACTTTAAAGACCGAGTGAAGAGCTTTCTTTTCCCTTTTTTAAAGGGAATTCAAATAACATCTTTATTTAAAGAGTTGATAATCCATTGTAACTACCAATTCATATGTATATATATGATTAAGAGATTTCGCTTTCACTAATTCTTTACACAAACTACAATGGACTCCTGCCTTTAGGAATGTATAAAATATAATTGTTGTGTGCGCATGATTGTAGAATCATCTTTTTCTAAGTTGAAAATACTAAATGATATTTGAAGATATTATTCATAACAAGAACTAAGAATAACTTATAGCTTCCTTATTTCCTCTCCTCACTGGGCTATTTTCTCCTTTTAGAGCCCTTGGATTTATAGCATTCTGTTTTTCCAACTCAGAATTTGCGGTCGGTAAAAATGTAACTCAGCAACTTAGGAAGAAAAGAACAAACACCTCAACCAAAGTTACAATATTTAATTACACTCAAAAAATAAAGGTAATGGTTGGTAACGATGATAACCAAATAAATAAATGTACAAATCAAGTTTGTGAAGTTTAATCTGTGCTGTGTGCGACTGTTTTAAGTTGAACTTTTTGTTGAACTTTCTGTTAAATCCTACTGTACAATGCCTCCCAAGCGTTCTGCTTCTAGTAAGGCTGGTAGTGAGCCTAAACGCCACCGAAGGATGATGACGATAGCTGAGAAGGTTACGCTTCTCGACATGTTAAAAGATGGTAGAAGTTACGCGGCCGCCGGCCGCCATTTTGGCATCAACGAATCCACCGTTCGCTATATCAAAAAGGACGAGGCGAACATTAGAAAGACTGCTGCAATCACCTTTAGCAGATCAGCGAAGCGAGTCGTTACAACGCGTAATAAAACGATCGTACGCATGGAAGGTGCTTTAGCTGTGTGGATTGCCGACTGCCGGAAGAAGAACATAGCGTTGGATACGAACACCATCCAAACAAAGGCTTTGAGCTTATATGAGAATTTTGCTGCAAAGGAACCTAAAGACGACGACGGCAACCATGCTGAAGATGATGATGATGCAGATGATCCTCAACCAGGGACATCCACTGATTCCCAGCCTCAGAAACGTTTTTCCGCAAGCAAAGGATGGTTCGCGAAGTTTCAGAAACGCTTCGCCCTGAAAAGCGTTTCCCTGCATGGGGAGTCTGCTTCCGCTGACACTGCCGCTGCTGAAACTTACGTGAACCAGACTTTCAAGAACATTATCGCTGAAGGTGGATACAAGCCGGAACAAGTGTTTAATATGGATGAAACCGGCTTGTTTTGGAAGAGAATGCCCTCGCGAACTTTCCTGTTCAAAGAGGAAGCCAAAGCCTCTGGCTTTAAGGCATTCAAGGATCGCGTTACCCTCGTGATGTGTGGCAATGCTGCTGGATTTTTGTTAAAGCCGGGGCTTATTTATAAGTCGAAAAATCCTCGCGCTTTGAAAAATAAAAATAAGAATCTCCTTCCCGTGTACTGGATGCATAATCAAAAAGCATGGATTACGAAGATGCTGACCTCCAACTGGTTCCACCAGTGTTTCATCCCGCAAGTCCATGAATATCTCTTAGAGAAGGGCTTGCCATTCAAGACCCTTCTCCTTATGGATAACGCTGGTGGACACGCAACTGACCTGTCGCGTGAGGGCGTTCAGGTTGAGTTCCTGCCACCCAACACCACGTCATTAATTCAACCGATGGACCAGGGGGTTATCAGGGCGTTCAAGGCCCTCTACACGAAGAATACCTTGGCGGACCTCGTTGCGTGTGTGGATGCTGCCCAAGATGACGAGGATGAAGATTTCAACTTGAAGGCGTACTGGCGGCAGTACACCATAGCCACGTGCCTGCAGAATATTCAAAAGGCACTTCAAGAGATGAAACCTGCAACCGTGAATGCGAGCTGGAAGAAGCTGTGGCCCGATATTGTTTACGACGACAAGGGATTTACTCCATCGGAAATCCAACACTCTGCAATACGGAAATCTGTGCAGTTGGCTGCCATAATTGGAGGTGACGGGTTTGGCGACATGACGACTGAAGACGTCGACGAGTTGTTGGACTGCCATTCCCAGCCCCTAACTGACGCAGACCTCGAAGACCTGACGAAATCGGCAAGTGAGGAAGAGAGTGAGGGTACCCAGGAAGAGACCCAAGAAAATGTCGAAGAAACGGGCTTAACATTAGAACGGCTTGCCAAGTTCTGCAACCATATGAAGGAGGCGAAAGAAATGTTACAAG
>NW_027171650.1:957500-962500 GCF_036898095.1 Palaemon carinicauda
CTAAAGAAAGCCTGTTTCCGTTTGCTGGATAACCGGGGACGTCAGTGACAGGATGCTGTCTTCCTATCCTGCCCTGTCTTGGAACCCTAAACCATGAGGTAGTCCTGGATAGGAACTTAGGAAGATACCCAGCAGTGTTACCAATGGAAGATATGAAAACGTATTCAAAGATATACTAAATGGATATGTATATATATATATATATATATATATATATATATATATATATATATATATATATATATATATATATATATAACATTTTTACCTATGAATTAATAAAATCAATAAATATTTTTTTTAAATGTATTATTCATGAAATTACAATTAAAAAGAGGGAACTTAAATCACAATATCAGAGGTGATAGATGACGAACTTGATGCCGATTTCTGTGGATGAGAGAGTTTATGGTGATTTCCATCACGAAAGGCTTTGCTTTTATGAGGTGATACAATGTCCTGAAATATTTTTTCTCTCTCTGTCATATATAGACTCCATCATTCTTTAACTCTGAATGACATGACTTGGCGGAAATCCTTAACGTGAAACCGCATGACTCAGCAGAAGATGAACATGGATAGTTGCTTGGTCATTGGGGAATAAATAGAATTCTGTCATTATAGGATATAGCAAGGAGGAGGGGCGGACAAACGCAGAGGCTGGGCAAACCCGGACAAACACTTTGCCTTATATATATATATATATATATATATATATATATATATATATATATATATATATATATATATATATATATATATATATATATATATGGATTGCATGTTTTTTATATATACATGTATGTAAATATAGATGTATATACATAAATAGATACTATTATTTATATGTTTGAGTATTCAGTGTAACATATCTGAATATTGGCTAGGTAAACCTCGAAGCGGCATCCACCTGTTTTGCGATAAACTGAGCGCGACAATTATTTCCATTGAATGCCATGCAGCCACTGTACATGTCTACTAAGCCAAGGTCTAAATATATAGACCTTTCAACGGGGGAAGACGGCTGCAGTCTTCACGTATGCCCTAACATTGGCCAACGCGGTATCCAGAGGTCGTTAAGAGAATCCAGACATTAATGTATCAAAAATATATATGGCTTATTTGAATATGAAAAACACGTAGAAATGTGCAAAATTTATCATTAATTGAATGCCAAGTAACAAACTACCAATTAGCTACGATGGTGAGGATGGGTTGATTTCAATTCTAAGTACAAAATACCTGAATTCGACAGGTATAAGTACAGAAGAATTGTCATTGACTTTTATCCTTCTTCGTGGCCAAGTGGCTTAGTCACTGTCTATACAGGCTTGCCGACCAGGGTTCGATTCCCGGCCGGAGCCAAGCTCTTGTCTTTGTGTGATTTCGCCTGGGGCTCTGATCCCGAGGTCGTTAAGAGAATCCAGACATTAATGTATCAAAAATATATATGGCTTATTTGGATATATATATACATATATATTTATATATATATATATATATATATATATATATATATATATATATATATATATATATATATATATATATTGTCGCTCAAGACATATAATAATACTGCTTTCTATTCAAAAGTTATTTTCTTGATGTGATCAACGGGAACAACATAGACACACTTCTCAGCGCATTTCCAATGAAAGTAATTTAGAGGAAACTTATATAAAGGCTGCAGTAAAAACAAGTTTTTCAATATTGTGCCAAAATTATTTCCCGGAACAATTACTGGTAAGCTACTCGTTGGGATTCTTACTGAGCTATTTTCTTACTTGTAATAAGGCGTTTTACAAGCTTCTTTGTATTACTGTTTCCTTTATCAGGTCCCGCCATTACTGAATTAAAACTAAAAATAAAAATTGAAATATGAGAATGGATGACTGCACAGGGAAGGCGTGGGAGGGGTAGAACTAAGGGACGGGGTTGACCTATGGGAAGGGGTAGACCTATATGAAGGGATAGACCTAGGGGAGGGGTAGACCTAGGGGAAGTGGTAGACCTAAGGGAGGAGTAGACTTGGGGGAATGGTTAGACCGAGGAACGAGGGGTAGACATTGAGGAAGGGTAATACCTAGAGAAAGGGTAACGCCTAGGGGAGGGGTAGACCAAGGGGAAGGGGTAGACCGAGGGAGGATGGGTGATATAAAGGATGGGATACTCATAGGGAAGGGGAAGTCCTTGAGGAAGGGTAGACCTAGGGAAGAGTAGACATAGGGGAAATAGTAGAACTAGAGGAAGGAGTAGGCCAAGGGAGGAGAGATGACATAATGGATGGGATACCCATAGGGAATGGGTAGACCTTAGGAAAGGGGTAGACCTAAAAGAAAGAGTAGACATAAAGGAAGGGTAGAACAAAGGGAGGAGTAGACTTGGCAGAATGGATATACCAAAGGGAGGAGTAGACTTGGGGGAATGGGTAGACCAAGGAGCGAGGGGTAGATCTAGAGGAAGGGTAATAGCCTACCTAGGAGAGGGGTAGACCTAGGGGAAGGGGTAGACCAAAGAGGAGGTGTGATATATAAGATGGGATAGTCCTTGGGGAAGGGGTAGACTTATTGGAAGGGGAGAGCTAGTGGAAGGGGTAGAACTAGAGGAAGGGGTAGACCTAGGGGAGGGGTAGACCTAGGGGAGGGGTAGACCTTGGGAAGGAGTACACCAAGAAAGGAGGGGTGACATAAAGGATATGATACCCAAGGGGAATGGTTAAACCTTGGGAAAGGGGTAGACATAGGGGAAGGGGTAGATTTCAGGGAGGAGTAGACTTGAGGGTATGGGTAGACCAAAGAGCGAGGGGTATACCCAGAGGGAGGGTAATACCTAGGAGAGGGGTAGACCTTAGGGAAGGGATAGACCTAGGGGGAGGTGTAGACCAAGGAAATGATGGGATGCCCATAGAGAAAGGGTAGACATTGGGGGAGGGGTAGACCTAGTGAAAGGGGTAAACCTAGGGCAGGGGTAGAACTAATGGAAGGGATAGAACTAGAGGAAGGGGTACACCTAGGGGAGGGGTAGACCTTGGGGAAGGAGGGGTGACATAAAGGATGGGATACCCAAAGGGAATGGGTAGACCTAGAGGAAGAGGTAGACGTAGGGGAAGGGGTAGACCTACGGGAGAGGTAGACCTAGGGGAGAGGTACACCAAGTTAGGACGGGTACACCTAGAGGAAGGGGTAGACCTAGGGGAATGTAGACTCAGGGGAAGGGGTAGAACTAGTTACTAGACTCTAGAGGAAGGGATAGACTTAGTAGACAAAGGGAGGAGGGGTGTGATTAACAAAGAGGTAGGCCTAGGGGAGGGGTAGTCAATTGGGTTGGGGTAGACTTAGAGGAAGGGATAAACCAGAGGAAGGGGTAGACCTAGAGGAAAGGGTAGACCTAGAAGAGGGGTATACCTAGGGGAATGGGTAGAGCTAGAAGAAGGGGTAGAGGTAGAAGAAGGGGTAGACATTGGGAAGGAGTAGACAAGGGTAGACAAAGAAGGAGACATGACATAAAGGATGGGATAAACAAAAGGGAGGGGATAGACCTAAATGAAGGGGTAAACCTAGAAGAAGGGGTTGACCTCAGGGAGGGGTAGACCTAAAGGATGGGGTAGACCTATGGGAGAGATAGACCAAGTTGCGACAGCTAAACCTAGAGGAAGGGGTAGAACTAGAGGAAGGTGTAGACCTAAGTTAGGGGTACATCTAGAAGAAGGGGTAGACCTAGAGGAAGGGGTAGGAATAGGTGAGGTGTCGACCTAGGGGGATGGGTAGACCAAAAGGGGTAGATCAAGAAGGGAGGGGTACACATAGAAGAAGTTGTAGACCTAGAAGAAGGAGTAGACCTAGTGGGGGTGGATCTAAGGGAGGGGTAGACCTAGGGGTAGGGGTAGAGCTAGGGGAAGGGGTACACCTGGGTGAAGGGATAGACCTAGGGGAGGGGTAGACTTAGGGGAAGGACTTGACCAAGGGGAGCTAGACCTAGACATAAGGGAAGGTGTAGACCTAGAAAAATGGGTAGACCTTGGGGAAGAGGTAGACCAAGGTAGGAGGGATACATCTAAAGGAAAGGGTACACCTAGTTGAGGGGTAGACATAGAGGAAGGGGTAGACCTAAGGGAGGCAAAAGCCTATGGAAAGGGGTAGACCTAGAGGAAGGGGTAGACCTTATGGAAGTGGGAGACCTAAGGGAGGTGTTGATCAAGGCAAAGGAGTAGACCAAATGGGGTTTAAAACCTAGAGGAAGGGGTAAACTTAGGGGGAGGTTGTAGACCTACAGGAAGGGGTAGTACTAGGGTAAGGGGTAAACTAGGGAAGTGGTAGACCTAGGGGAAGGGGTGGACCTGAAGGAAAGAATAGACCTAGAGGAGGGAAAACCTTGTTAAAAGGGGAAAGTGTAGACAAAAGGGTGAGGGGTAGAACTAAAGGAAGGAGGAGACCTAGAGGAAGGGGTAGACTTGGAGGAAGTGGTAGATCTATAAAAAAAGGGTAGACCTAGGGGGTAGATCTAGGGGATGAGGTATACCAAGGAGGAAGGGTAGACCTAGAGGAAGGGATAGACTTATGGGAAGGGGTAGATTTAGGGGAAGGGATAGACCGAGGGGGGGGGGGTAGATGTAAAGGAAGGGGTGGAGTAGACCTAGGGGAAGGGGTAGACGTCAAAGACGGGGTAGATCTAGGGGAAGGTGTAGATCTGGGGAAAGGGGTAGACCCAGGGGGGTAGAGGTAGATCTAGAGAGCACGAGGTCTTACGCATGATGCATCCTCGAGAGTACAAGGAAGTAAGTGATGTTATAATTGAATCTTTTTACGAAAATGAAAGTAAACAAGGGTGTAAGGTTACCGTCTAAAAAATCTGTTAATCCTTAATAGATAGAACTCAAAGGTCCCATGGACACCTGTTGCAATGATCGAGAAAATGTTGGTTTACACCAAAAATAAAAACGTTACCTGAACATACCGAAAGTAACTTCTGCATTTCACACTCACTACAGATCAAAATAAGTT
>NW_027171650.1:972500-977500 GCF_036898095.1 Palaemon carinicauda
AACCTATAAATTTCTTTATTTAATATGTCAAAATTAAACCACAAGAATATTTTCCCAAAATAGAACCCCCATTTTAACGGTTGCAGAACATGAAATAGGTAAGTTTCCCAGCAACTCTGTGGTGCCTGTACGTTTTCTCTTTTACCCAACATTTTCTCTGTGTCCCCACTTCAGATAACGTCACAACATGCGCGTGAGTAGACCTTGTATTCTCTCGATCTTGGGGTCAATAACGTGGTTTATCAGTGGCCTCACGCCAGTGCATTGCGAAATACTACCATCAAGGGACAGCTGAGACCTTGCTATAACTGATGATGGCTGTAGAGGCTTCCTAGACCCTTATATCGGCCGAATTGCCCACATCCTATAAATCTAGCCATGCATCTAAATCTAAGTAAATAAAAAACTAGAGCCACTCAGATTAGATACAAAAAAGGTCTCCAACCGAAAAGATCAGATCTTGTCTCTCCAGCATTTGAAAGGAAGAGATGGGAGACTTCATTCTATATCTGAATATGGTACATCGCCTGAGTTTAACTTGTTCTAGAATTATATTAAAGCTCTCATAATGATATAATTTTCTTAAATAATGAAAATATTTAACAAATTCAAAATCAAAAGTAATGGCTGATTGCAACTATCAGCATTACATACAAAATTAATGCAATAATTTAATAAAATTTACATAATAATTTCTAATCTTTTATCTGCAAAATATATATCCAAAGATACCCTGCAATTTCCTTCTAGTTATGTCCCTGCAACTCCTCATCAGTCGTGTGCAGCAGCAGTCAACCCTTCAACCACCGTGCCTGAATCCTCCACCAACGCCATGGAGACTGAACAGGGGCCCACTCCACAGACTGCAACTGCACAGATTGCCTTACGACACTCCTGCAAGAAGCCACTGCTATTGCAGATAACATCCCAGCTACACAGCCAAAGAAGCCTCTGCCGAAGTTTCGGCTCTCACATATGGACAACGAACTCTCCAATGCTTCTGTTGCTGCCATGGCTGCTAAGCCAGGCATGCAACTCACTGCAAGACCCAACAGGAAAGGTGATCTTATCATCTACCCCAAGGATGTTGAGACAGCCAGATTCCTTCAGGAAGACCCCACTTTAACGCTGCTGGATCCTGCTTTTATCAGGAAGAAAGCTGTCATCACCAGGTATCCTGTGTCGATACCTATCTCTATTGCAACGCCGTGCAGCAACATTGACCGTGCTGTTCGCTGCATAAGCAAAGATGTCGTTCCAGTTCGACGTCTCATTGCCACCTTCATTGGTCCAGTTCCCTCCAAACTGGGAACTTTTCCCATCGAAGAATATACACCTGACCCCCTTCGATGCTATAGATGCCAACGTTTTGGACATCACAAAGAAGAATGCAGAGGCTCCATCACTTGCAGTGCCTGCAGCCAGCGACATTGCACAGAAGTGTGCATTAAGGCCCACAAAGAAGGACGACACACCACATCTAAGTGCCCTAATTGTTCCAGGCCACACCATGCTTGGAATAAGAGCTGCCCAGAACGTCTCAAGAGGATAGCAGCTATGAAGAATACATCCTCTCCAAACCAAAACAAACCAGTTCCTATCCAACCACCGAAAGACCAGCGAACTCCTCGCCAGAGAAGACAGTGCCAGCCAGCTACTGCTCCTGCACCTGCACCTGCAACTGCTCCTCAAAAGGACCATCAACGACCGGCAACTGCTCCTCATAAGGACCAGCACCAACCTGCAACTGCACCTCATAAGGACCAGCACCGACCAGCAACTGTTCTTCATAAGGATCAGCACCGTCCTGCAACTGCTCCTCATAAGGACCAGCACCGACCAGCAACTGTTCCTCATAAGGATCAGCACCGACCTACAACTGCAGCTCATAAGGACCAGCAACAAGCCTCATCCTCATTCCCATCCCAAACCTTGTCTCAAGAAATTGAGTCTCTTACCGTGCAAGACCTCATACCTATCGCCTTTCAGATCCTTACCAGAGTCCTTTCCTTATCCTCGACCCCCACCTTCCTGCAAATCCTGCAACAATTCCAGTTTCCAGCCATAGAGCAGTGATAAGCCTCTTTGCTTAAACCTACTCCTTTTCTCTCCGACTGCAATTTCCTTCTCTC
The DNA here is from genome assembly GCF_036898095.1 of Palaemon carinicauda. Lineage (NCBI taxonomy): Eukaryota > Metazoa > Arthropoda > Malacostraca > Decapoda > Palaemonidae > Palaemon > Palaemon carinicauda. Next base: position 974,633 of record NW_027171650.1, read on the forward strand.
CTCTCCCAGTCTCTCCTACTTACTGGGACTTGCTGCTATCAATACTTTTTCTCTAACTAAAACTTTTCTTTCGTGGACCTAAAAAGGAGTCCCCTTTTTCGGGTTACTTTCTGCCCCATTCCATGTCTTGTCAAATCCCTCTTTAATCTTTTATCTGTCTCTTTTTTCCTGTTCCAGACTCTTTCGAATCCAACCTCTCCTTTTTTAATCTACCAATTTTTGGCTCCTTTTGGAGTTCTCGTTCCAGATTGTTATCCTCCTACGGGCTGTCCAGGACAAGAGCCCGTGTCATGCTACAGGCATGGCAATCTTCACCAACCAACCAACCTTCTAGTCATATGATTTCCTTGCTGGACTCTTCTCGGTGCTCTATCCAGGCCATCATCTTGTTGATCTTCCAGATTTTGACGTTATACTTACAATGGACTGTGGGAATGCTTAGATAAATATACAAACTGATGCAAAGTCATTATCGGTCTTGTCTTGGCAAGACGTTTGGTCTTAATGATTACAGAAAAAAATATGGTAATGAATAAGATAGAAAAAAGATATTAAAATGGTAACGTAGAACACAGAAAATATCTTAGTAAAGAAAAACAAACTAACTATACAATGATGGATGTTTTTTTTTTTTTTTTTTTTTTTTTTTTGTGGATCTTCGACAGGGGGTGAAGGGTCGGGGGGAAGAGGATAAGATGTGAATGTTGAGGAATGTTCTATGACAAGATGTGTCTCTTTATAGACGCCAATATCCCAGACGAGACTATAAAGAAATTTCAATGTCTTTGCACTAATTGTGTATGAAGACAAGTCAAATTAGACAAGACGAATATGTCAAAAAGGGAGTATTGAAATACCTGTACTAAAAGTATGGCACCGCACCCCACCAAACCTATATTGCAAGAGGTAATACGTATGAAAATAGGTAAAAGAAACTATTGCAAGAGGTAAGGTACCTGGAAATAAAGGTCTAAGAAAACGAAATTCTAAAAGTATGGCACCTGAAAAAAAAGAGGTAAAAACCTCTATTGGTAAAAGTATGGCAACTTGAAATAGAAGTAAAAAAAAATCTAATGCTAAAAGTATTACACATCAAAAAAGGATCAAAGAAGATCATATGCTTGAAGTAATGCCCCTAAAAACAGAGATTATAAAACATCCAATGCTACAAGCATGGCACTCCAAAGCAGAAGTCATAGAACATCTAATGCTAAAAGTATGGCACCCTAAAATAGAGGTCTAAGCATATCTAATGATGGAAGCATGGCACTTAAAAACAAAGGTCACAGAACATCAAAGGCTACAGATTTGGCACTCTGAAACAATATGTAAAAAAAAATCTAATGCTAGAAGTACGGCATCTCAAAACAGAGGCCAAATAACATCTTATGCTAGAGCCATGGCAGCTCAAAAAAGAAAACAGAGAACATCCAATGCTACAAGTATAGTACCTCAAAACTGTGGTCATAGAATATCTACTCCTAGAAGTATCACACTTCAAAGAGAGGCCAAAGAACATCTATAGGTAGAAATATGGCACCTCAAAACAAAAGGTAAAGGAACACCTAATCCTAGGAGTATGGCACCTCAAAACAGAGGTCAAAGAATATCCAATGCTTGAAGAACGGACCGTCAAAACAGAAATCATAGAACATACGATACTACATGTATAGAATCTCATTACAGCGATTAAAGAACATTTAACTATTGGCTGCTATACTGGTCTTCGCTGACAGAAAAATCAGATGATACCAAATAATAATAATAATAATAATAATAATAATAATAATAATAATAATAATAATAATAATAATAATAATATTATAATAATATTATAACAAAATGATATTATATTGATAATAATAGTATTATAATAATAATAATTATGATATTATAATAATATAATAAAAATATAATAATATTATAATAATGATGTTATGATAATATAATAATAACATTATTATAATAAAATTACAGTAATAATAATAATAATAATAATAATAATAATAATAATAATGGGCAATCTTTCTCAAAAAGGATGTTTGGGTTTTAAAAACTACAACATGAGCTTTTCAGCACGCACAATACCCTTACAATCCTCTTTCACACTCGACGATAGTCTCTCTCTCTCCTCTCTCTCTCTCTCTCTCTCTCTCTCTCTCTCTCTCTCTCTCTCTCTCTCTCTCTCTCTCTACAGAATCAACTAATGATATTTGTCTCTCTATCGTTTAATCAACGAAAAAACTTAAAAAATAGATAATCAATACATATATTAACTTATTCAATATGAATAAATCACTTAGGCCAAGGGGATCCAACAGGGAAAATGGCCAGTAAGGAAAGGAAAAAAGGAAAAATAAAATATTTCAAGAGCAGTGACATTAAAAAATAAAAATCTGCTATATAAACTCTAGAAACTTCAACAAAAAAAGACGAAGAGAAATAAGATAGAATAGTGAGCCCGAGTATACCCTCAAGCAAGAAAACTCTAACTCAAGACAGTGGAAGACCATTATACAGAGGCTAAGGCACTACCCAAGACTATGGAATAATGTTTTGATTCTGGAGTGTCCTCCAAGGAGAGCTGCTTACCATAATGTATATATATAATTATATATATATATATATATATATATATATATATATATATATATATATATATATATATATTCATATATATATATATATATAATATATGTATATATATACATATATGTATGTATATATATGTATATATATATATGATATATACATATATGTATATATATGTGTTTATATATACATATATATAAAAACATATATATATATATATATATATATATATATATATATATTTATTTATATATATATAAATAAATATATATTTAT
>NW_027171650.1:992500-1010000 GCF_036898095.1 Palaemon carinicauda
CATTAGATGTTCTTTGGCCTCTTTTTTGAAGTGCCAACTTCTAGCATTGGATGTTCTTTGACCTCTGTTTAGAAATGCCATTCTTCTAGCATTGGATGTTGTTTGACCTCTGTTTTGAGATACCATACTTAAAGCATTTGATGTTCTTTGACCTTTCTTTTGAATTGCCATACTTCTAGCATTAGATGTTCTTTGGCCTCTGTTTATAAATGCTTCTCTTTTAGCATTGGAAGTTCTTTGACCTCTGTTTTGAGATACCATACTTACATCATTAGATGTTCTTTGGCCTCTTTTTTGAATTGCCAACTTCTAGCATTGGATGTTCTTTGACCTCTGTTTAGAAATGTCATTCTTCTAGCATTAGATGTTCTTTGACCCCTGTTTTGAGATACCATCCATATAGCATTTGATGTTCTTTGATCTCACTTTTCAGGTGCCCTACTTCTAGCATTAGATGTTTTTTGGCCTCTGTTCATAAATGCTACTCCTCTAGCATTGGATGTTCTTTGACCTCTGTTTTGAGATACCATACGTATACCATTAGATGTTCTTTAACCTCTGTTCATAAATGCCACTCTTCTAGTATTGGATGTTCTTTGACCTCTGTATTGAGATACCATACTTATAGCCTTAGGTGTTCCTTGACCTCTGTTTTGGGATACCATACTTATGGAATTAGATGTTCTTTGACCTCTCTTTTGAAGTGCCGAACTTCTATCATTTGATGTTCTTTGACCTCTGTTAGGAAATGACACTCTTCTGGTATTGGATGTTCTTTGACCTCTGTTTTGATACATCATACTAATAGTATAGGATGTTCTTTGACCCCTGTTTTGAGATACCATACTTATAGCATTAGATGTTCTTTGACCTCTCATTTGAAGTGCCATACTTCAAGCATTAGATGTTCTTTGGTCTCTGTTTATAAATGCCACTCTTCTAGCATTGGATGTTCTTTGACCTCTGTTTTGAGATACCATACCTATAGCATTTGATGTTCTTTGACCTCTGTTTAGAAATGCCACTCTTCTAGCATTGAATGTTCTTTGACCTCTGTTTTGAGATACCATACTTGAAGCATTTGATGTTCTTTGCCCTTCCTTTTGAAGTGCCATACTTATAGCATTAGATGTTCTTTGGTCTCTGTTTATAAATGCTACTCTTCTAACATTGGATGTTCTTCGACCTTTGTTTTGAGATACCATACTTATATCATTAGATGTTCTTTGACCTCTGTTTATAAATGCTACTCTTCTAACATTGGATGCTCTTCGACCTTTGTTTTGAGATACCATACTTATATCATTAGATGTTCTTTGGTCTCTTTTTATAAATGCTACTCTTCTAACATTGGATGTTCTTCGACCTTTGTTTTGAGATACCATACTTCTAGCATTAGATGTTCTTTGGCCTCTGTTTAGAAATGCTACTCTTCTAACATTGGATGTTCTTTGATTTCTGTTTCGAGATACAATATTTATATTATTAGATGTTCTTTGACCTCTTTTTTGAAGTGCAGACTTCTAGCATTGGATGTTCTTTGACATATGTTTAGAAATGCCACTCTTCTAGCATTAGATGTTCTTTGACCTCTGTTTTGAGATACCATACTTATAGCATTTGATGTTCTTTGACCTGAGTTTAGAAATGCCACTCTTCTAGCATTAGAAGTTCTTTGACCTATGTTTTGAGATACCATACTTAAAGCATTTGAAGTTTTTTCACCTTTCTTTTGAAGTGCCATACTTCTAACATTAGATGTTCTTTGGCTTCTGTTTATAAATGCTACTCTTCTAGCATTGGATGTTCTTTGACCTTTGTTTTGAGATACCATTCTTATATCATTAGATGTTATTTGACCCCTAATTTGAAGTGCCAACTTGTAGCATTGGATGTTCTTTGACCTCTGTTTAGAAATGCCACTCTTTTAGCATTGGATGTTCTTTGACCTCTGTTTGGGGATACCATACTTATAGCATTTGATGATTTTTTTACCTCTGTTTAGAAATGCCACTCTTATAGCATTAGATGTTCTTTGACCTTTGTTTTGAGGTACCATACTTAAAGCATTTAATGTTCTTTGACCTTTCTTTTGAAGTGGCATACTTCTATTATTAGATGTTCTTTGGCCTCTGTTTATGAATGGTACTCTTCTAGTATTGAATGTTCTTTGACCTCTGTTTTGAGATACCATACTTATAGCATTTGATGTGTTTCTACCTCTGTTTTGGGATACCATACTTATAGAATTAGATGTTCTTTGACCTCTTTTTTGAAGTGCCACACTTCTAGCATTTGATGTTTTTTGAATTCTGTTTAGAAATGCCACTCTTCTTGCATTGGATGTTCTCTGACTTCTGTTTTGAGACACCACACTAAGAGTATTGGATGTTCTTTGACCTCTCTTTTGAGATACCATACTTATAGCCTTAGATGTTCTTTGACCACTCTTTTGAAGTGCCATACTTCTAGCATTAGATGTTCTTTGGCCTCTGTTTATAAATGCCACTCTATTAATATTGGATGTTCTTTGACCTCTGTTTTGAGATACCATACTAAGAGCATTTGATGTTCTTTGACCTCTGTTTAAAAATGCCACTCTTCTAGCATTGGATGTTCTTTGACCTCTGTTTTGAGATACCATACTTGAAGCATTTGATGTTCTTTGACCTTTCTTTTGAATTGCCATACTTCTAGCATTAGATGTTCTTTGGCCTCTGTTTATAAATGCTTCTCTTTTAGCATTGGAAGTTCTTTGACCTCTAATTTGAGATACCATACTTACATCATTAGATGTTCTTTGGCCTCTTTTTTGAAGTGCCAACTTCTAGCATTGGATGTTCTTTGACCTCTGTTTAAAAATGCCAGTCTTCTATTATCATATGTTCTTTGACCTCTGTTTTGAGATACCATACTTATAGTATTTGATGTTTTTTTACCTCTGTTTAGAAAAGGTACTCTTCTAGTATTAGATGTTCTTTGACCTCTGTTTTGAGATACCATATTTAAAGCATTTGATGTTCTTTGACCTTTCTTTTGAAGTACTATACTTTTATCTTTAGATGTTCTTTGGCCTCTGTTTATAAATGCTACTCTTTTAGCATTGGATGTTCTTTGATCTCTGTATTGAGATACCATACTTATATCATTAAATGTTCTTTGACCTCTCTTTTGAAGTGCCAACTTCTAGCATTGAATGTTCTTTGACCTCTGTTTAGAAATGCCACTCTTCTAGCATTGGATGTTCTTTGACTTCTGTTTTGAGATACCATACTTTTAGCATTGGATGTATGTTCTTTGACATCTGTTTTGAGATACCATACTTATAGCATTAGATGTTCTTTGACCTCTCCTTTGAAGTGCCATACTTCTAGCATTAGATGTTCTTTGACCTCTCTTTTGAAATGCCATGGTTCTGGCATTAGATGTTATTGGACCTCTGTTTTGAAATGCCACACTTCTAGCACTGGATGTTCTCTGACATCTGTTTTTAGATACCCTACTTATAGTATTAGATGTTCGTCGAACTCTCTCTTGAAGTGCTTTATTTATATCATTATGGGTTCTTTGAACTCTCTTTTGAAGTGCCATACTTCTAGCAGTAGATGTTCTTTGGCCTCTGTTTATATATGCTACTCTTCTAGCATTGGATGTTGTTTGACCTCTGTTTTGAGATACCATACTTATAGTATTTGATGTTCTTTGACCTTTGTTTAGAAATGCCACTCTTCTGGCATTAGATGTTCTTTGACCTCTGTTTTGAGATACCATACTTATAGCATTTGATTTTCTTTTCCTTTACTTTTGAAGTACCATACTTCGAGCATTAGATGTTCTTTGGCCTCTGTTTATAAATGCTACTCTTCTAACTTTGGATGTTCTTCGACCTTTGTTTTGAGATACCATACTTATATCATTAGATGTTCTTTGACCTCTCTTTTGAAGTGCCAACTTCTAGTATTCGATGTTCTTTGACCTCTGTTTAGAAATGCCACTCTTCTAGCATTGGATGTTTTTTGACCTCTGTTTTGAGATACCATACTTATAGGATTTGATTTTCTTTGACCTCTGTTCAGAAATGCCACTCTTCTAGCATTTGATGTTCTTTGACCTTTTTTTGAAGTGCCATACTTCTAGCATTAGATGTTCTTTGGCCTCTGTTTATAAATGCTACTCTTCTAGCATTGGATGTCTTTGACCTCTGTTTTGAGATACCATACATATATCATTAGATGTTCTTTGACCTCTGTTTTGAAGTGCCAACTTCTAGCATTGAATGTTCTTTGACCTCTGTTTAGAAAGGCCACTCTTCTAGAATTGGATGTTCTTTGACCTCTGTTTTGAAATACCATACTTATAGCATTAGATGTTCTTTGACCTCTCTTTTGAAGTGCCATACTTCTTGCATTAGATGTTCTTTGGCCTCTGTTTATAAAGGCTACTCTTCTAGCATTGGAAATTCTTTGACCTCTGTTTTGAGATACCATACTTATATCATTAGATGTTCTTTGACCTCTCTTTTGAAGTGCCAACTTCTAGCATTGGATGTTCTTTGACCTCTGTTTAGAAAGGCCACTCTTCTAGAATTGGATGTTCTTTGACCTCTGTTTTGAAATACCATACTTATAGCATTAGATGTTCTTTGACCTCTCTTTTGAAGTGCCATACTTCTTGCATTAGATGCTCTTTGGTCTCTGTTTATAAAGGCTACTCTTCTAGCATTGGAAATTCTTTGACCTCTGTTTTGAGATACCATACTTATATCATTAGATGTTCTTTGACCTCTCTTTTGAAGTGCCAACTTCTAGCATTGGATGTTCTTTGACCTCTGTTTAGAAAGGCCACTCTTCTAGAATTGGATGTTCTTTGACCTCTGTTTTGAAATACCATACTTATATCATTAGATGTTCTTTGACCTCTCTTTTGAAGTGCCATACTTCTAGTATTAGATGTTCTTTGGCCTCTCTTTAGAAATATCATACTTCTAGCATTTGATTTTCTTTTACCTCTATTTTGAAATGCCACACTTCAAGCATTGGATGTTCTCTGACATCTGTTTTGAGATACCATACTTTTAGCATTGGATGTATGTTCTTTGACATCTGTTTTGAGATAACATACTTATAGCATTAAATGTTCTTTGACCTCTCTTTTGAAGTGCCATACTTCTAGCATTAGATGTTCTTTGACCTCTCTTTTGAAATGCCCTACTTCTGGCGTTAGATGTTATTTGACCTCTGTTTTGAAATGCCACACTTCTAGCATTGGATGTTCTCTGGCCTCTGTTTTTAGATACCATATATATAGCATTAGATGTTCGTTGACCTCTCTCTTGAAGTGCCTTATTTATATCATTATGGGTTCTTTGAACTCTCTTTTAAAGTGCCATACTTCTAGCATTAGATGTTCTTTGACCTCTGTTTTGAAATGCCACACTTCTAGCATGGGATGTTCTCTGACCTCTGTTTTGAGGTATCACACTTTCAGCATTAGATGTTCTTTGAACTCTCTTTTGAAGTGCCTTGCGTATATCATTATATAATCTTTGACCTCTCTTTTGAAGTGCCATACTTGTAGCTTTAGATGTTCTTTGATCTCTATTTTTAAATGCCACACTTCTAGTTTTGGATGTTCTCTAACCTCTGTTTTTTAGATACCATATATATACCATTATATCATCTTTGATCTCAGTTTTGAAATACCATAGTTACAACATTAGATGTTATTTGACCTATGTTTTGAAGTCCAATACATCAAGCATTAGATGTTTTTTGACCTCTGCCTTGAGGTGCCACAATTAAAGTATTGGATGTTCTCTGACTTCTTTTTTAAGGTGTAATACTTCTAGCATTATATGTTCTTAAACCTATGTTTTGAGGTGCCATACTTCTAGGATTAGATTTATTTTCAATTGCCATACTTTTAGCATTAGAGGTTCTTAGACCTCGGCTCTTTCATTAGATCTAGGGTTATTCACCTCTTGTTTTCAAGCGCGTAACCTCTTGCATTAGAGGTTCGTTGAAGAGTACTTTTAGTACAGGTATTTCAATTCTCCATTGGCTTTGTTTCATCTACACAATTAGTGCATTGAAATTTTTCTAGAACTTCGTCTGTGATGTTGGCGTCTATAAAGACACACATCTTGTGGTAAACCCTTCCACAACATTCACATACTATCCTCTCCCCACCCCCCACCCCCACTTTCATTCACAGTCAAAGATCCACAGTAAAGGTAACTATCCATCATTGTGTAATTTAACTTTCGACTTCAATTCCTCCATGAATTTAGTTGATATTTTCGAAGATCTCATCAAAGAAATCTGAGCTAGAACACAGCTCAATATGTATACTCATATATATATATATATATATATATATATATATATATATATATATATATATATATATAGATAGATAGATAGATAGATAGATAGATAGATATATATATATGTATGCATGTATATGTATATATATATATATATATATATATATATATATATATATATATATATGTATGTATATATATATATATATATATATATATATATATATATATATATATATATGAGTGTGTGTCTGTGTGTGTCAGTGTCTTTTGTCCTGCAGTGGACAAGAAACTGCTCTATTAGTTTTGTTATTATATAGATATTTTCTGTCGTCTCCATCACCATTTTAATATCTTATACTTCCTTCTTCATTACCCTATTTATATATTTTTCCGCAAACATTAAGACCAAACCTCTTGCCAAAACGAGACTGGGAATGGCTTTGCATAGTTTGTAGATTTAAACAGGCATTCCCTCCCTCACACATTCCGTTGTATATGAAAGTCATAATCAGGTAGACCATAAAGATAATGGCCGTGAGGGAGTACGAGAAGAATCCTTGAGGAAACGGTATGAATAGAAGGAAATTGCAGGGTATCTTTGGATGAATATCTTGCAGATAAAAGATTAGAATGTATTATCTAAATTTCAATTAAGTATTGCATTGATTTTATTTGTAATGCTAATATTTGCGATCAGTTATTACTTTTGATCTTGATCCAGAAAATAATTTCATTATGAAGATAAAATATTGTATAATGAGAGATTTCAAATAATTTTAAAACAAGTTAAAATCAGGAGATGGGCCATATTCAGACAGAATGTCTCCATCACTTCCTTTCAAATGCCTGAGACTCTGAGGATCTGATCTCTTCAATTGGAGAACTCTTTTGGATCTAAACTTAGTGGCTCCGATTTTTGTTCTGCTTAGATTCATGGCTTGATTTATAGGTTGTGGGCTATACGGCCTGATATAAGTGTCGGGGAAGCCATTAAGCACGAGATGCCTATGAAAAAAAAGACTGCAAAACAGGTAAGAAAATGATGATGATCATAAAGACTTCCCTCAAAATAAATATCTGATTTTTTCAGACAAAGTTACCGAGCTTATCCTCAGTGAGTAAAACTAGATTTTAGACCAAAGATCACTTGGGAATCATCAATAAGAAAAGCGTTTCATCTTTTTCCTCTACAGTCATCGTCAGTTAATGTTAGGTCGACGATATTTTTTTTTCAAAGCTCTAGCATATTTGAAAGCGCTAGAACCTACAGAAATATTTTTGGCTCCAATATAATCTGCATTTGATATGAATGAGGTATATTCGAAATTAAGTAGTGTTTTTTCACCACCAATTTAGCTAAAGATTTAGAACAGATCTATTCGTTCTTGCCTTTTATACCCCACTCCCCCCCCCCAAAAAAAAAAAAAAAAAAAACACGACGATTACCCTCCACCTGACTCTTACAGAGAATCTCTCTGTGCTTCTCTGTAAGGTACCAGAGGTAGGACTCTTAGATGAAACGAAAAATCTTGATTCCTCCGGGATCGCTGGAGGTGCTTTCATTATCCATTTTGATTTAGCCTAATAATAGAAAACGAAAGAAGACGATTCTCCTACCTTCTACAATTCCTTGAAACATTATGATCCGATGAATCTTCCATATGAGGCTCCAGACACTTATTGTTCTCTCCAAAGTCACAATATCATGTATTCAAGATCGTTCAAATATTTATGCTCTAAGGATCAGTAAAAGTTGAATTTCGAATTTTCTTCATCAGGATCGAAGGAGACTTCGCTGTTAATTTCTTGAAATACCTATTTCTGAAGAGTAATTGGATATTAAATGGGTTGTGTCAATGTACGATAGATATCTATGTATTTAGAAGCTGATTACTCATAATTTTGGTGAAATAATAACTTTGAAATAAGTAAAACTACTGATTGAGCATCATTCATGTATTATACATAACTATCAGAACCGATTTAATTAGCCCAAAGGCTTCGAACTTTCCGTATCGTCTCTGGGGAGAAAATTTTACAATTTCAGGATTCCATCGCTAATGAACTTTGACTAAAATGGTGGCAGTGTCTCAAAGTGCACTGGCATAAGGCCACTGATGAACCACGTTATTTGCCCCACCTGCTTTTAGATATCGGAAATAATACTCCCTTAGAATTCAAGGAAAATTTTGTGAACCCTTTTACCATCCATTCCATCACTCCCTGGAGATGGTGTGTTACTTTGGAGAAAAATAAGTCTTCGGGTCCACACATGTTGGTTTCAGTGGATTCTGTGTCTTCAAGGGATTGTGGAAAGAAGAAGGAACTTCTGTCTTTTCCAATATTATGGTAAATGAAGATGAATGATGGAGGTACCTCTGGCGATTCTGGAGGGATCACTGTTTTTTGGTACGTCCGACAGGTCCTCCTTTGGTGCCTACAGAGGAACCCAGACCCATTTTCCACCGAGAGGGCCGATTGCTGGATTTTTCTGTGGAGGCAATGAAAATCTGGGAAATATTTTGAGTTTTTCGTTGGGATGGTGGGGAGGAGTAACTATTTGAATGATGTTCAGTTTAGGTCACGAAGTCTTACATTTCCTTTTGTTGTCTACTTGACATTAAAAAAAAATATTTTTTCATATCGAACGATTTCTAAAATAATTATACACATACACACACATAAACACACACACACACACACACACACACACACACATATATATATATATATATATATATATATATATATATATATATATATTTGTATATTTGTGTATATATATATATTTAGAAATATACATATATATCACTCACTCACTCACTAAATCCCGTCCGAAACTCTCCGGGTTGGGTCTTGCATCTGATATCGCAATTCTCTCCAGAGACTCCTATCCAATGCCATCTGTGCCAGCTGCTGAAATGTCTCGCCTCTATTTGCTTTCTTAAAGGTTTTCACCCATGAATCTCTTGGTCGTCCTCTCGGTCTATTTCCGGCCACTCGACCATGATGCACTATCTTTGGCCATCTGTCCTGTTCCATCCTCTGTACATGCCCAAACCATCTGCTCTGAATATCTTCCACTCTAATCAGAATTGTGCCCTCAACACCAGCCATTTCTCTCACTCTCTCGTTCGTAATTCTATCCTCCCATCTTATATATATATATATGTATATATATATATATATATATATATATATATATATATATATATATACATATATATGTATATATATATATATATATATATATATATATATATATATATATATATATATATACACACACACATATATATATATATATATATATATATATATATATATATATATATATATATATATATATATATATCTATACAAACACACACACACACACACACATATATATATATAAATACACACATGCACAGCCCCACACATATTATTATTATTATTATTATTATTATTATTATTATTATCATTATTATTATTACTATTATTATTAGGTAAGCTACAACACTGGTTGGAAAAGCAAGATGCTATAATCCCAAGGGCTCCAACAGGGAAAAATAAGCCCAGTGAGGAATGGAAATAAGGAAATAAATAAATGATAGGAGAAATAATTACCAATAAGCGAAATATTTTAAAAACAGTAATAAGATCAATTTTTTTTTTATTTATAAACTATAAAGATACTGTTCAACATTTGCTGCAAGTTTGAACTTTTGAAGTTTTACCGATTCAACTACCAGATTATGAAGATCATTCCACAAGTTGGTCACAACTGGAATAAAACGTTTAGAATACTGTGAAAGCCTGAATATTAGAATTAATTTCATGCCAAGTATTACGAACAGGATGGAACTGTCCAGGAAGATCTGAATGTAATGGGTGATCAGAATTATGAAAATCCCATGCAACATGCGAACGACAATACCAAAAATTAATATCTAGATCTGGAATAAGATATTTAATAGATCGTAAGTTCCTTTTCAACAAGGTAAGATAAGCATCAGCAGCTGAAGACCAGACAGGAGAACAATACACGAAATAAGGCAGAGTGAAAAAAATAAAACACTTCAGAAAAGATTGATCACCGAAAATCTTAAAAGACCTTCTCAATAACCCATTTTTTTTTTTTTGTGCAAGTGAAGAAGACACAGACCCAATGTGTTTTACAAAAGTAAATTTGCCGACGAGAATGACACCTGAAATTTTAAAAGAGTCATACAGAGTTAAAGAAACATTATCAATGCTGAGATCTGGATGTTTAGGAGCCACTATCCTTGATATACTTACAATCAGACAAACAACAGATTTTAAGCTTAAAAAGTACTTTCTTGATTAGCCTATTCTCTTGTCAAAAGTGCAGATATTTGGATTTATGTCTATTTTTCTCAAGTTATTCCCTCAACTAAGACCACCAGCCACTGTTCCTTACTAGAGCTTGGGGGGAGGGGGTTTAGCAGTTGGAAAATGCCGCCCTCTCCCCTTAAAAAATATCTTTACACCTGAAATGGTCAGTGACATCGACATCGTGATTCTTTCACAAGATGGAAGGAAATGGAAAGACATCTTTTTAAAAAGGAAGGACTAATTGACAAACACATTGCCAAAGAAAAGGAAAGTGGTGACAATCCTTGAGAAATCTGCACTGTATTTGATATCTGGCAGAACAAGATTTAGCACTGAGAGGTTACAATGACAATATACCGGGTAATTGACACTAAAACATGAAAATAATACTGTAAATTCCAGAGGACGTTTATAACTAATATCAGAGTCTGATGGGTTTTTTTTATAAAAGAAACTATCTGGACTATGTCTGTTAAAATCCAAAGTCCCCTTCATATTTGTTTGCTGAAGTTCAATATGAATTCATCCAAAGTATTGCATTTACTGCGAGAAGCACCTTGTTGAATTTCTTTCAAAGAATTAAGTATTACGTCTTAGTGCTTGATTTAACTCCAGAGTCTGCACACGGGGGACAAATTTTAGAGAAGAAGTTATGTAGCGATAAACTATTTAGAGGAAAATCAGTTTGTGTGAAAGAAAATTTCCTTAGATTTATCCAAGTACACCAAAAAGGATGCAGCAAGTACTGTACCAAATATGGGACATTTGCAAGTAATCTTCTCAAATTTTGCCAATTTATGCAAGAGCTTGAGATTGTGAACCATGAGAGACAGCAAGATCCTAAAAGGAGTTTCTTGAAGCAGCGCAAGATATCCAGTCTTAGCAAGATTATTTCTATGAGCCATCTATGGAAAGCAAAGGAGCTTTAGCATGCTTGGGATGTAATAATTGACAGACAATGGCGAGTGAAGAAATAATTTGACTGGTGATGATGCTGGTCTCCCAGCAGAAAATGTCATGTAACTTCTTCCTAAAGGTATTATTGACAGAATGCATAATGGAAAGGACGAACGATTCTTCAGACGGTATAACTTGGATTCCAAGTTTTGCTTTCTTTTGGATATTGAAGAGTATCCCTCTACACCAAAGAAAGATGAAATGATATGGAAAGTTTCCATGACGCTAACTTAGTTGGCTTAGAACTGTTCAGCAAAATTGTTGGTTAAAAAAATGCAGCTTAAGACATGAGATGATGTTTGATCACTAACCTACAGGATTTTTTTTTTTTTTTTCATTATAGTTCAATGTGGGGATGAACTTGTATTCCTAAATATTCGTGTTAGGCTGACCATCGCAGTATCAATTACGGGCTATGAACAATCATTTAGAAAGGTTATGACTCTATTAAGTGAAGAACAAGAGAGCACATACAAAATAAACTTCCATGACGTGATAGACAAATTTGCAGCTGTAAACGCTAGAAAAATAAAACTGCAAATACATTCAAACTAGTGATAATAGCTAATATCATGAAATTCATTGTCCATCATTTTATTATCAAACTCTAACATTTCTTACCCTCTAATAACTCTATACCGTTTATCTCCATGCATATGGTTGTTCCTTATCGCTATTATTATTATTATTATTATTATTATTATTATTATTATTATTATTATTATTATTATTATTATTATTATTATTATTATTGTCACTTGCTAAGTTACAACCCCAGTTGGATTTTAGTATTAGGCAGTGGTGGCTTGTGGTGAAGAAATTGAGGGCTGCATACTAAATAACTAATATATATATATATATATATATATATATATATATATATATATATATATATATATATATATATATATATATATATATATATATATATATATATAGTATAGAAATATAGAAAGACAGATATCAGCCTGGTCTATATAATACCAATCGAAGTATGTTTGGGAGGGATCAGTGGAGATTGTGATCTTAAGCCCCATATCGTCTTTTTCATCTTTTTCTTAATCTTATTTCATTGAAATAACGGAAGAAATGTACAGTATGTAATTTTTAAGGGGGAGGGGGGGGGGGGGGGGAAGCCATATACCAACCGTGTGTCAGACGATCGTAGATAGTAAGGACATTTTTCATTTTTGTATATACAGTATTATCCTTTGTATCTTCGCTCTCCCCTCGCATTGACAGCTACCTGTATCAACCTGTCTGTTTTTCTTATCGTAACTGTTAACAGAACCGGTTGGACATGAAATAGCCTGTTGTATATTTTGTGACCTTCTTGCCCGGACTTGATGTATATATAAACTGGATGTTCTGTAATAAACTCACTCAGTTGCTTTCATCCTGCTTTTGAGTCACAACCTACTCTTGGCTCGTCACAAGATTGTGATCTTAAGCCCCATATCGTCTTTTTTATCTTTTCTTTAATCTTATTTCGTTGAAATAACGGAATATAGTTCTGCCTAATAAATCTTTACAGTGAAAACATAATAATATTTAGAGAGGCTTACTTCTTTTTTTTTATGTTAAGGATAAAATTTGTTTATTTACTAGGCGTTGAACATTATAATTTAAATGGCATAAATATTAGATTTTTATAGTAGTTAGTAACATTTAGAACTTAGAAAATAGTTTTGTATCATTAGTCAGCGAGTTTTCCAAATTGAGCAACTGGGGTTTGAGACTTTTTGTCTTGAAGGTATATAAATGCATTTTTATTTTGGTATTTGATACAAATCATATATATATATATATATATATATATATATATATATATATATATATATATATATATATATATATATATATATATATATATATGAATAATTAAAATACATTTTAAAACATTAGCAACATCTAAACAGATATTTCATATATAAACTATAAAAACATTTATGGCAGCCCGTTCTGCAAGTTTGAACGTTTAGGAAGATCACTCCACAACTTTGTCACAGCTGGAGTAAAACTTCTAGAATACTGTGTAGCATTGAAACTCATCATGGAGAAGGCCTGACTATTAGAATTAACTACATGCTAGTATTACGAACAGCATACATAGACACATACACACACACACACACACACACACACAATATATATATATATATATATATATATATATATATATATATATATATATATATATATATATATATCGTTTTGCCAATAGAAATAAAATAATAGATACCTTGGTCATTCATAGTCACTGTAGTATCACCAATTCTGTATCTTTCTGTTCTTGGGGTTTTTATATTCATACCTTATCACCATAGTCTTAACTAAAGACAAGTGACATAATTATCAATTAAAACATTAGATAATTGTCTTCTGCAAACTAGAAATTAGACGAAATTAAAAACTTATAAGCTTTTGAAATATAAAGATAAAATTGTAACTGAAGAACAAATGATGGATATAATAAATCGTAAGTAAAAACATAATAGGCTTGAAAAACTGAGAGCTTTTACTTGATCGATATTACGAATGAGTTTGTAGCAAAGAATCATCATCATCAGTATTCTTTGGTAAATTCACCACGTAGACCTTCCGGTATATCATGATAGCTATTGTGTACATTTTGTTATTGGTCTTATAAAATTCGTCCAAAAATATGAATTTGTCGTTGCTAGAATCCGTTTTCCGAGGTCAGGAAACCGTTCTTCTTTGTTGTCCAAACTCGCTTCCTAAGCCATTGTCTAATCATTCTTTCTAGTTGTGCTCTCTTCCTTGGCCCTCTTTATTTCCTCATCTTTTCTTCTTATCTAACTGATTTTATTCTTTCATTGCCGCATTTAAAGTGTCTAACTGTCTATACATGTCTGAAACACTTGGGATTTCCCCTGCTCCTTTCTTGTTGCTCCTCACTTTATTCAGAGGAACTTTTCCACACAACAAAATAACCCATCGATATTTTCCGTTTTTTTTTTTATCGTCTGCAATAGGGATTTCAGGGCGAAAGATTCTTATATAATCACTTATGTATAATTATAGAAATGATTGAATATTCGGGAAAACATGAATTAATTTGTTAAATATATCATTTAATCCAATGAAAAAGGCGATTTCAAATTTGGGAGTTAAATCATAAAAAATTCACATAATGATTTTCAAAGTTGAGATATTGTAAACTTATTTTGAACTGGAGTGAGCGTGAAACACGGTAGGTACCTACGGGCCAACCAAGGGAAAGGCCCGTGCCAACAACAAGTGTTGGCTTTAATACCCCAACAACAACAACGGTAGGTAGTGGTTACTGATTTCTGTTTATTCAGTTTAACGATTTTATTTTTTATGTAAACCATCATTTTCTCGATCATTGTATTCAAACGATTTTATTTTTGGTGTAAACCATCATTTTCTCGATCATTGTATTTAAACGATTTTATTTTTGGTGTAAACCATCATTTTCTCGATCATTGTATTTAAACGATTTTATTTTTGGTGTAAACCATCATTTTCTCGATCATTGTATTTAGAGCTATTGGGCAACAGGTGTCCATAGGACCTTTGAGTTCTATCTATTAAGGATTCAGACTGTAAGTTTGTATTCCCTTGAGCCTAACAAAATCTTTAGTATCTTGAAGAAAGTTTGATATTAATGATATCCCGGTCTACCTGGAACTCAGTTGAGATAAACATTGCTACCTATAGTTAGCCTCTTGAGAAAAGAAGAATTGATTGGTATTTTCAGTGTTGTCAAGTGTACGAGGAAGGAGGAGAATGTGTAAAGAATATGCCAGACTATTCTGTGTATGTGTCGAGAAACTAGAAATGAGCCGTAACCAGAGAGATGGATCGAATATAGTACTGTCCGGCTAGAATATAGATGGTAACATAAACGTTTAACAGATCTTTAAGTTGGTAACGATACACCCTTTTACGTTGCTGTCTTTTGTTTACTTTCATTTTCGTAAAAAGATTCAACTATAACATAACTTACTTCCTGGTACTCTCGACGATGCATCTTGCGTAAGACCTCGTGCGGAGGCTCCTTCAAGTAACCCCCTCTACATCTACCTCTCCCCCCTTGGTCTACCCCTTTTCCCTAGATCTACACCTTCCCCTAGATCTACCCCGTCTTCTACGTCTACCTCTTCTCCTAGGTTTACTCCACCCTACGTCCACCCCTTCCTTTACGTCTACCCCTCCAACTCGGTTTATCCCTAAGCCTAAATCTACCCCTTCCCATAAGTCAATCTCTTCCTCTAGGTCTACCCTTCCCCCTTGGTATACCTCTTCCCCTAGATCTACCCCTTCCTCTAAGTCTACCCCTTCCTCTAGGTCTCCTCCTTCCTCTAGGTCTCCTCCTTCCTTTAGTTCTACCCCTCACCCTTTTGTCTACACTTTCCCCTAGGTCTACCCTTTTAACTAGGTTTTCCCTTTCCTCTAGGTCTACTCTTTCCTTAAGGTCCACCCCTTCTCCTAGGTCTACCCTTTCCCTACTACACCTTTCCCTAAGTTTACCCCTTCCTCTAGGTTTAAAACCCATATAGTCTACTCCTTCTGCCTAGATCAACCCCTCCCTTAGGTCTCCCACTTCCAATAAGTCTACCCCTTTCCATAGGCTTTTGCCTCTCTTAGGTCTACTCCTTCCTCTATGTCTACCCCTCACCTAAGTGTACCCTTTCCTTTAGATGTATCCCTCCTACCTTGGTCTACCCCTTCCCCAAGGTCTACCCATTTTTCTAGGTCTACACCTTCCCTTAGGTCTAGGTCTACCTCCCCTTGGTCTAGTCCTTCCTCTCGCTCTACTCCTTCCCTAGGTCTAACCCTTCACCCAAGTGTACCCCTTCCCCTAGCTCTACCACTTCCCCTAAGTCTACCCTTCCCCTAGGTCTACCACTCATCTAGGTCTACCCCTCCCTTAGATCTACCCCACACTAGGTCTACTAATTCCCCTAGGTCTACACCTTCTTCTATGTCTACCCCTCCCTCCTTGATATAACCCTTTTGGTCTACCCATCCCCCTAGGTTGACACCTCACCTATTCCTACCCCTTCTTCTAGGTCTACTCCTTCTTCTAGGTGTACCCCTAACTTAGGTCTACATCTTCCTCTAGGTTTACCTGTCGCAACTTGGTCTATCTCTCCCATAGGTCTACCCCATCCTCTAGGTCTACCCCTCCCTGAGGTCTACCCCTTCCTCTAGGTCTACCCCATCCTCTAGGTCTACCCCTTCCTCTAGGTCTACCCCCTCCCTTTTGTGTATCCCATCCTTTATGTCACGTCTTCTTCCTTGGACTACTCTTCCCCATGTCTACCCTTCCGTAGGTCAACCCTTTCTTCTAGCTCTACCCATTCCCCTATGTATACCCTTCTCCTAGATCTACCCTTTCCTCTAGGTCTACTCCTTCCTCTGGTATATCCCTTCCTCTAAGTCTACCCCATCCCAAATGACTACCCCTACCCTAGGCTTACCTCGTCGTTTATCTCACCCCTCCCCCCTTTGTCTACTCTTTCCCCTAAGTCTATCCCTTCCTCTAGTTCTACCCCTTCCCCTGAGTCTACCTTCCCTTAGGTCTACCCCTTCCTCTAGGTGCACCCGTCCTACCCCTTCCCCTGAGTCTACCTTCCCCTAGGTCTACCCCTTCCTCTAGGTGCACCCGTCCCAACCTCGGTCTACCTCTCCCCTATGTCTACCCCATCCTTTAGGTCTACCCCTTCCCCTACGTCTACCTCTTCCTCTAGGTCTACCCCTTTCTCAAGGTCTACCCATTCCCCTTGGGTATCCCATCCTTTATGTCACCCCTCCTTCCTTGGTCTACTCCTTCCCCAAGGTCTAACCCTCCCTTAGGTGTACCCCTTCCTCTAGTTCTATCCCTTC